>NC_064931.1:172781137-173084167 GCF_023897955.1 Schistocerca gregaria | reverse complement strand
TTTACAGAGCATTCACACAAGAGTGGCGCCGGTGGCGACACCTACAACGTGCTGACATGAGAAAAGTTTCCAAGCGATTTCTCATACACAAACAGCAGTTGACCGGCGTTGTCTGGTGAAACGTTGTTGTGATGCCTCGTGTAAGGAGGAGAAATGCGTACCATCACGTTTCTGACTTTGATAAAGGTCGGGTTGTACCCTATCACGATTGCGGTTTATCGTATCGCGACATTGCTGCTAGCGTTGGTCGAGATACAATGACTGTTAGCAGAATATGGAATCGGTGGCTTCAGGAGGGTAATTCGGAACGCCGTGCTGGATCCCAACGGCCTCGTATCACTAGCAGTCGAGATGACAGACATCTTATCTGCATGGCTGTAACGGATAGTGCAGCCACGTCTCGCTCCCTAAGTCAACAGATGGGGACGTTTGCAAGACAACAATCATCTGCACGAACAGTTTGCTGCGGCATGGACTATCAGCTCGGAGACCGTGGCTGCGGTTACCCTTGACGCTGCACCACAGACAGGAGCGCCTGCGATGGTGTACTCAACGACGAACCTGGGTGCACGAATGGCAAAACGTCATTTTTTCGGATGAATCTAGGTTCTGTTTACAGCATCGTGATGGTCGCATCCGCGTTTGGTGACATCGGGGTGAACGCACATAAGAAGCGTGTATTTGTCATTGCCATACTGGCGTATCACCCGGCGTGATGGTATGGGCGTCATTGGTTACATGTCTCGGTCACCTCTTGTTCACATTAACGGCACTTTGAACAGTGGACGTTACATATGAGATGTGTTATGACCCGTGGCTCTGCCCTTCATTCGATCTTTGCAAAACCCTACGTTTCAGCAGGATAATGCACGACCGCGTGTTGCAGATCCCGTACGGGCCTTTCTGGATACAGAAAATGTTCGACTGCTGTCCTGGCCACCACATTCTCCAGATCTCTCACCAGTTGAAAACGTCTGGTCAATGGTGGTCGAACTGGCTCGTCACAATACGCCAGTCGCTACTCCTGGCCGGCCGCGGTGGTCTAGCGGTTCTAGGCGCTCAGTCCGGAACCGCGCGACCGCTACGGTCACAGATTCGAGTCCTGCCTCCGGCATGGACGTGTGTGATGGCCTTAGGTTAGTTAGGTTTAAGTAGTTCTAAGTTCTATGGGACTGATGAACACAGATGTTAAGTCCCATAGTGCTCAGAACCATTTGAGCCGCTACTCTTGATGAACTGTGGTATCGTGTTGAAGCTGCATGGGCAGCTGTACCTTTACACGCAATCAAAGCTCTGTTTCACTCAATGCTCAGGCGTATCTAGGCCGTTATTACGGCCGGGGGTGGTTGTTCTGGGTACAGATTTCTCAGGATCTATGCACCCAAATTGCGTGAAAATGTTATCTCATGTCAGTTCGAGTATAATATATTTGTCCAATGAATACACGTTTATTATCTGCATTACTTCTTGGTGTAGCAATTTTACTGGCCAGTAGTGTATTATGAAATTGTTGATGAGATGTCTATGGGTTAACTCCCGTATACGCTCATGGTCAGTTCTTTCAAGCAGAATTTAGAAAAACGTGGGTTAAACACCGCTACGCTTCATTGTTCCCATTTTTTCGTTCTATGTATGACACGTTTATCATTTTGCCACACAGGAGAGAGACATTGCAGCATTTAATCAATCACGTAGATAGAAAAAATTTAATCGCCAAGTTTAGTGTGGAAAGGGAGAAGGAAGCAGAGTTCGTTTCTGGGATTTTGTAGCTGAACGGATGCGAGACGATTGATTAGGAAATTCCGCGTATCGTAAGCTCTTCAAAATGGTTCAAAAATGGCTCTGAGCATTATGCGACTCTAACTTCTGAGGTCATCAGTCGCCTAGACCTTAGAACTAATTAAACCCTTAAGGACATCACACACATCCATGCCCGAGGCAGGATTCAAACCTGCGACCGTAGCGGTCGCTCGGCTCCAGACTGTAGCGCCTAGAACCGCACGGCCACTCTGGCCGGCAATCGTAAGCCGGATAGGCACGTCAAAAGGCACAGTTTATGTGGAACAACGCAAAAGAGAACAGTGTAGACATTCTGATCCATATACGTGAAAGCGTATCAGACGATGCTCATCTTGGCGCCGGAAAAACTTTTAATGGCTGTATTACGTGAAAGGAGTTACGTGTTCATCGGAAAACGCAGACGCACACCGACACACAGAACAAAAGAGGATTCGCACACGGCACGCTATACTTTCCCCACTCAGATAGCAGTGGGTATTAAAGCACCGCTTCCGGGATGGATAGATGTGCCGGCCCCTGGTCGAAGCCGCACAGCGGATTAACAATGAGGGCCGGCGTGCCGCCCAACTTGGATGAGGCTTTTGTGCAGTTTCCCACATCTCGCTAGGTAAATACTGGGTTGTACCCAAGTCCCACTGTAGTTACACTGTTCGCAGACATTTAGAAAACTTTCACCCACTTTGACAAGAATAACACCACACACATAAATGTGGGGTACACATATTCCGTCCAGAAGGAGGTAGTAACGACGCGGTGACAAGAAGATGATTTACACGCATTGTGTTGAGAACTATGAAATGAGTTAAAGCATTCCCGGCATGTCTTTGACTCTTTAATGACTGTAGTCTGCAGCAGTGTTTATGGCCTCTCGGCTGGGGAGGCACAGTAGACAGTTGCGCAGCTAGCCAGTCAGCGCTGTCAGTTCCCGCGTTCCGTTCTGTCGAAACTTCCGTCATATTAGCCTTCTATCGCGTTTTACGTGCGCAAAACTACCATTGACTGATTTCTGTGATATTCTGTGTGCTCTATGAGTTATCTCATAATGGATGAAACACGTAAGGCTAGGGACCTAATTATTTAAGTGTACTCTTTCTACATGTGATCTGTCCTGTGACGCTGCCAGGCTGCTGGAGCGTAACGTAGTTGCTGTCTATGCACTTTCAGCCGAGATGACACCGCAGCATTCCTAATGAGCTGCGCGGCCAGAGGCCATTAACCTTATCGCCGACTATAACACGAAGGCCTCAGACACGGCCAACCGATTGGGCTCGCATTTGGCAGGTAACTTGTGTACAGCCCAAGATATTTTAGTTCAACTTCACTCCCTCACTCAATTTTTGGGAAAACCATGACTCGGGATTAATAGAAATAGAATAGAACTAATATCAAACTGAGCACTTATCATAATCATAATATGTGGACTCCGAAAACGCACATTTTCCTACAAATCGAGGAAAGAAATTTTTTCGACTGCCGCTTATGTACCCATAAGATAAACCCTGTTCAACGTATACTGATTACTCAGAAAATTATGACCTGCTATCGATATAAACCCTCCAGGTGATAGCACCTTAACCTGACGAGAAATGACTGTTAGTCAGATATACGCACCGTGCATGTAGTACCAATTACCTTTTGTCTAAGTGAAGAATGACGAAGACTGGATTGAAGAGTTTTTAGCAAACAGAACACAGCATGTTGTTGTCAATGGAGAAACGTCTGCAGACGTTAAAGTAGCCTCTGGCGTGCCACACGGGATTGTTATGGGACCACTACTTTTCACAATATATATAAATGACCTAGTAGATAATATCGAAATTTCCATGCGGCTTTTCGCGGATAATGCTGTAGTATACAGAGAAGTTGCAGCATTAGAAAATTGCAGCGAAATGCAGGATGATCTGCAGCAGATAGGCACTTGGTGCAGGGAGTGGCAACTGACCCTTAACATAGACAAATGTAATGTATTGCTAATACATAGAAAGAATGATCCTTTATTGTATGATTATGTGATAGCGGAACAAACACTGATGGAAGTTACTTCTGTAAAATATCTGGGAGTATGCGTGCGGAAGGATTTGAAGTGGAATGATCATATAAAATTAATTGTTGGTAATGTAGGTACCAGGTTGAGATTCATTGGGAGAGTCCTTAGAAAATGTAGTCCATCAACAAAGGATGTGGCTTAAAAAACACTCGTTCGACCTATACTTTAATATTGCTCATCAGTGTGGGATCTGTAACAGGACGGGTTGACAGAGGAGATAGAGAAGATCCAAAGAAGAGCGGCGCGTTTCGTCACAGGGTTATTTGGTACCCGTGATAGCGTTACGGAGATGTTTAACAAACTCAAGTTGCAGACTCTGCAAGAGAGGCGCTCTGCATCGCGGTGTAACTGTCCAGGTTTCGAGCGGGTTGCGTTTCTGGATGAGGTATACCTCCCTCAGATATCACGAATGTAAAATTAGAGAGATTCGAGCCCGCACTGAGGCTTTCAGTCAGTCGTTCTTCCCGCGAACCATACGCGAATGGAACAGGAAATGGAGGTAATGACAGTGGCACGTAAAGTGCCCTCCGCCACACGCCGTTGGGTGGCTTGCGGAGTATAAATGTAGATGATGTAGATCAAGATCTGTCTGAGTTTGACCGACAGCAGATTGTGATGGCCCGCAGGCTCGGCACGAGCAGTTCGGAGCCTGCACGATACATCGGGTGTTCGATGAATGCTGTGGTGAGTGTCTTCAACAGGTTGCGAAACCGAGGTGAAACAACATCCAGACGTCGTGAGATTGGGCGACCACTCCTCATTACAGGTGTCAGACGTCGTAGGCTGGGCAGAGTGGCAAAAAAAGGACAGGCGGCGAACTGTGGCGGGACTAATATCAGAACACAAGTGAGTCTGAACACACAGTGCACCGAACACTCCTGGCGATGGGTCTCCGCAGCCGACGACCCGTTCTTCATCATGCCGAAGGGAGGGCGCAATTCCGTCGTCTTCCAGCGGAACAGCTTCTTGACAACTGTACTGCGGGACGGAGACAAGCTGGCGGCGGCTCCATTATGCTCTGGGGAGCATTCACGTAAGCATCTATGAGTGCAGTGGACCTCGTAAAAGGCACCGTGACGGCCAAGGAGTATCGTACACTGGTTGCAGGCCTCTTACACCCGTTTATGCCGATCCTATTTCCCGACGGCAGTGGCATTTTTCAACAAGATAATGAGCCATGTCACAAGGCCAAGAGTGTGATGAAGTGGTTCGAGGAACACAGTGCCAAGTTTCAATTTATATACTGCCCCCCCCCCCCCCCCCCCCAACCAGTCAGATCTGATTTCACTTATTATGATCATCGTTTATCCCTATATAGGTCAGCGTCAAAAACATATTTTCGCATTCGGAGGAGAAAGCTTGTGATTGAAATTTCGTGAGAAGATTCCCCTGTAACGGAAAACGTCTTTGTTTAAATGTTGTCCACCCCAAATCCTCTATCACGTCCGAGCCGCTCTCTCCCATGTTTCGGGATAGTACACGCCGTGCTGGTCTTCTTTGAACTTTCTCGAAGCTCTCCGTTAATCCTATCTGCTAGGCATCCCAGACTGCGCAGCAGTACTCCAAATGAGGACGGAAAAGCGTATTCTCTTTAGTAGATCTGTTACAGTTTATAAGCGTTCTGCCAGTAAAATACAGTGTTTGTTTTGCCTTCCCCACAACATTTTCTGTGTGTTCTTACCAATTTAAATTGTTCTTAATTACTATTTATTTGAATTTAAGGCCTTTAGTTTTGTCTCATTTATCGTGTAACCAAAGTTTAATGGATTCCTTTTAGCATTTGTGTTGATGACTGCACACTTTTCATTATTTAGAGTCAAACTGTCAATTTACATACCACTCAGATATCTTTTCTAAACCATTTTGCAACTTGATTTGATCTTAAGACGAGTTTACTAGACGATAAACGACATCATCATCTGCAAACAGCCTAAGACGTCTGCTCAGATTGTCTCGTAAATCGTTTATATAGATAAGGAACAGCAGAGGGCCTATAACACTACCTTGGGGAACCCCAGAAATCACTTCTGTTTTACTCGATGACTTTCCGTCAATTACTCCGAACTGTGACACCTCTGACAGGAAATCACGAATCGAGTCAGATAACTGAGATGATGTTTCATAAGCACGCAATTTCACTATAATTCACTTGTGTGGTAAAGTGTCAAAAGCCTTTTGTTCATCTAGAAAAGCGGAATCGATCTGAACCCCTTGTCAATAGCACTCAACACTTGGTGTATGTAAAGAGCCAGTTGTGTTTCACAAGAACGATGTTTTCTACATCCATGTTGACTGTATGTCAATAGAACGTTCTCTTCGAGGTAATTCATAATGTTCCTGCACAATATATGTTCCAAAATCCTGCTACATATCGACGTTAATGAGTGGGACTGTCATTTAAAGGATTATTTCTACTACCTTACTTGAATATTGGTGTGACCTGTGCAGTTTTCCGGTCTTTGGGTACGGGTCTTTCGTTGAGCGAGCGATTGCACATGATTGCTGAGTATGGAGCTACTTTATATGTTAAACAATACCTATAATAATAAGTTAAATACCTATCATCATTCCGTAACTGCAAGATATGAGCTGAGACGTCCAGCATCATAGGTTCCTCTCCTTCTCGCTTATAGCCGTACGTCTTCGAAATAAACTACTCAGCTGCTTGTTATCCAAAACTAACTTGCATTAAAATTAGATTAAAGCTTTATCTAGTACCATTGGCATAGCTTTCCTCGTTATATATTCTAGCTGATTTCAATCTGTATAACCTCGATCCAGTATCGCTGCCATAGTGTCGACACAGTCAATACTTTTCTCACCCATATCTAATTCCGCCTTCATTCTTCCATTTCATCTGTTAAGCTTACCGAATTACTACTCAGTCTTCCCTGGACCAATGAACATCCTCTCAATATTAAATTCTTTCTGGACTGCTGCCATACATTACTGTTGGATGTGATTATTGACTTTTGACAAGAACGTCATAAAACAAAAATGTGTCACAATATTACTAAGACTTGGATTTCTGAATTGCTATATTTTCATTACTATATTGATTATTAATGTCATTATTATAATTTTTGCTATTATACACTGCTTTTGCACAACCTATGTTGTAATACTAATGCACGGTGTATGCCTGATCTCTGATCAGATGTGTCACAGGATCTGCCGTACGAACGAAATGCATTAATAAAAATAACAACAGAAAAGAATAATATTTAACCGATCTGCTGACTGGCATGTCATTGTTTCGTAAAAGTTGTCCTGGTATTTACTCCATTTGTTACGACGAATTCAAAGGAGCGATTACAAAGTTCAGAAGATATCTTCAGACACCGGTTTAATAGCAATTGTGGCTTTGTGTAAATGTGAATTTTTAGGTTTCATGAAAGGAGTAGCTACGAATAGGTTGTCAACATATTTAAGCATGTAATCAGTAGGTGAGTGATAATACCGACTGTCTCTAAATACTTGAAACCGTAAACATAGCAAGTATATGGAATTTCTGTGACAGCATAGCTTCTGTATTTGCTATATAGAATGATGTCATTTTTGTGGTTCGGTCAAGGGTCCAGTAAAATCGCCCTGTGGGATTCACCCGTATAAAGAAAGAGAAAGCATCGTGATAAACGCTGACATTTTTTGAGATTCTTCTACAGAAAAATTTGCTGTTACCGGATACTCATTACCGGCAAGAAATTAACGCGACAAATTAATTCAGTACGTAAATAAGTATTTTTTAATTACCTCTCGTAGCTGTAGAACAGTGGTAAATTGCTTTAGAGAATTTTTTTCTAGTTGATGTTAATTAAAATTTGACAAATAGTGATTAGAGTTTTAAAACTGACAATAGTACAATATGTGTAATTGGAGTCTTTCGCGGCGGCATGTCTGGAAAAATCTACTCGGTTTTGAAGGCGCATCATTTCGAAAAAGATGACGCGGCTAGAAAACCGAGATTTTATTCAATAGCACAATAATTCCATGTTCTGACATCATTTCTTCAGATTTAATTTCGTTACAATAATCACTGTCTCTGATTTGAAAGTATTTAAGTATCATAAAACATCAGTTCTAAGAAGGACTCTCTGTTCTCATAGAGAGCACCAGTTCCACATCGGAGAGTTGCAGAAGTTTCAATGAATGGTATGATTCAGTCTCCAGAATCCCAAAAATGCCACGTGGCTGACGTTCAGGTAGCTCCAATAGCCGAAACGATCCATGTTACTGAAGAAAATTTCCCGATCTAGAAAATTTCACTCTAGCCAATAACATTTCTTTTTATTGACGATATGTTGATGATACCGTCATTATATTAAACGTAGATGAGAAGGCCGTCAAATAACTTAGTGAGTCATTGAAATTTTTCCATCCTGAAATTTAATTTGCCTATGAAATACAAAATCAATATAATGAATAGAGTTTTCTGGACCTGAAACTATATTTAAGAGATAGTAAAATTAACTTTGATATTTACAGGAAACCCACCACAACAGATAACATCATTCATGCCTTTAAGCACAAACTGGCATTCTTTCACAAAATGATCTCTCGTTTTATTGAGGCGTCCATAACACCTTCTGCTATTGCTATAGAACCTAACCAGTTAAGGTATATGACGCTCAAAAACGGGGATATCAAGAAAACTTTGTACATAACCTTCATAATAATAAAACAAACAAGAATATAAATTCCTCTACACTCAATAAAAATGACGATACTGTTAAGAAATACACTACAATCCCAATTCTAGGAAACATTTCATACAGTATAGCTAATTTATTTAAAAAAATACGACAACACTGTCTCGTTTACCCCGATAATGGCACCAAGATGCTCTCTATACACAGACTGACAAATTTCTCAAATCTGCAGTGTAAAAGATACAATGTAATATATGTCCTAGTTTTTGTATATAGATCAGATGGAGAGGGCAATGAAGACCCGTTTTGCCGGCCGGTGTGGCCATGCGGTTCTAGGCGCTTCAGTTTGGAACCGCGAGACCGCTACGGTCGTAGGTTCGAATCCTGCCTCGGGCATGGCTGTGTGTGATGTCCTTAGGTTAGTTAGGTTTAAGTAGTTCTAAGTTCTAGGGGACTGATGACCTCAGATGTTAAGTCCCATAGTGCTCAGAGCCATTTGAACCATTTTTTGAAGACCCGATTTTTTGAGCTATTGCTCAACAAAGACAGCGAGAATTCATGGAAGTTCATTCATCCAGAACGTCTCAAAATGGAGAAACACGCTCTTATTCGTCCATCTTTGCTTGATATGGAAATTTTAAATATAGTTAACAAGGGTTTTACAATGAACCTTCTAGAAGAGTTTGAAATTTATAAACATTACCGTCGAAAGTCAAAATATTTGTTGAGTGTAGGAAACAGACGTTATTTTGATTGCGTACATCTCTTATAAAATGTGAAAATTAGGCGAATTCTTTTAATATTAGAACTATGTGTCACGGTTTTTCTCAAATGTATTATATACAACTTCTTATATGTTTTGGTTATATTTCTATATATATTTTATATATGTTTCTTACTGCTAGCACAACAGTTTAGTAGGTGTTCTTCAGTTACTATAAAATGTCAGTCTGTGTACAATAACCGCATAAAATATGTTCTTAATTTGTCGAAACCGGTAAAGCATTAAGAAATATATTTGCAAATGACTACTGAATTTCTTTATTTTTTTATTTTCGTTATGTCTAGGTATGTCTTGTACTCATATAAAGTGCCACAGGCGAACGTTTGGTATATTTTAGGAATAAAAATCCAAGGTTTTATGTTTTTCTCGTCATCATGTACAAGGAGAAAGACCACAGCCACGGCCAACTCATTCGTCTCATATTTGGCAGGTCGCTTGTGTACAACCTAAAATGAAAAACTAACCTGTTTTGGGTGAACACCCCTCCCGTTATGAGAAATTATCCATAAAGGTCATGTCAAGCCGTTGACAGATTATTGAAATTCGTGCCTTTTTCCATAAATGCATATTAAGCCATAAACTATTACGACTAGCTCTTATATACCCATAATGCAAACGCTGTTCAATGAAAGCATGTGGCTGGAGCGGAGAACTTGCTTTCGATTCCCAAACGCATTTTAAAGTTTTTGGCATTCATCTTGTTTTCTTATCGAAATTGGTAGAAGTAACGGGGGTTAATAAGGTAATTAATGAGGAATAATAACAATGTAGTCAAATAAATCTCTCAAATGACTTGGATTAGTAAGGAATTAAAATTTTAATTCTTGTTGTATGAAAACAACTGCGAGTAATACAGTAGTGAATTCACAAGGGACAGCAGACAGCCGAACGCGTGATGCAGTATAATACATTATTTTGAGGAGGGAACTGGCACCACATCAGCACACGCAAGTCACTTAATTTCCGTAACTTCCGGGGAGGGGGCTGCTGAGCTCTGAAGCCACATTCAATCACATCCCAGATGTGTTCGATCAGATTCAGATCTGACTGGTTGGGGGGGGGGGGGCAGTATATATATTGAAACTTGGCACTGTGTTCCTCGAACCACTTCATCACACTCCTGGCCTTGTGACATCGCTCATTATCTTGTTGAAAAATGCCACTGCCGTCGGGAAATAGGATCGGCATAAACGGGTGTAAGAGGTCTGCAACCAGTGTACGATACTCCTTGGCCGTCACGGTGCCTTTTACGATGTCCACTGCACTCATGGATGCTTACGTGAATGCTCCCCAGAGCATAATGGAGCCGCCGCCAGCTTGTCTCCGCCCCGCAGTACAGTTGTCAAGAAGCTGTTCCGCTGGAAGACGACGGAATTGCGCCCTCTCTTCGGCATGATGAAGAACGGGTCGTCGGCTGCGGAGACCCATCGCCAGGAGTTTTCGGTGCACTGTGTGTTCAGACTCACTTGTGTTCTGATATTAGTCCCGCCACAGTTCGCCGCCTGTCCTTTTTTTGCCACTCTGCCCAGCCTACGACGTCTGACACCTGTAATGAGGTGTGGTCGCCCAATCTCACGACGTCTGGATGTTGTTTCACCTCGGTCTCGCCACCTGTTGAAGACACTCACCACAGCATTCATCGAACACCCGATGTATCGTGCAGGCTCCGAACTGCTCGTGCCGAGCCTGCGGGCCATCACAATCTGCTGTCGGTCAAACTCAGACAGATCTAGATCTACATCATCTACATTTATACTCCGCAAGCCACCCAACGGCGTGTGGCGGAGTGCATTTTACGTGCCACTGTCATTACCTCCCTTTCCTGTTCCATTCGCGTATGGTTCGCGGGAAGAACGACTGACTGAAAGCCTCAGTGCGCGCTCGAATCTCTCTAATTTTAAATTCCTGATATCTTCGGGAGGTATAAGTAGGGGGAAGCAATATATTCGATACCTCATCCAGAAACGCACCCTCTCGAAACCTGGACAGTTACACCGCGATGCAGAGCGCCTCTCTCGCACAGTCTGCCACTTGAGTTTGCTAAACATCTCCGTAACGCTATCTCGCTTACCAAATAACCCTTGACGAAACGCGCCGCTCTTCTTTGGATCTTCTCTATCTCCTCCGTCAACCCGACCTGTTACGGATCCCACACAGATGAGCAAAGAGTCCTTCTTAGAACTGATGTTTTATGATACTCAAATACTTTAAAATCAGAGACAGTGATTATTGCAACGAAATTAAATCTGAAGAAATGTTGTCAGAACATGGAATTATTGTGCTATTGAATAAAATCTCGGTTTTCTAGCCACAACATCTTTTTCGAAATGATGCGCCTTCAAAACCGAGTAGATTTTTCCAGACATGCCGCCGCGAAAGACTCCAATTACACATATTGTATTATTGTCAGTTTAAAAACTCTAATCGCTATTTGTCAAATTTTAATTAACATCAACTAGAAAAAAATTCTCAAAAGCAATTTACCACTGTTCTACAGCTACGAGAGGTAATTAAAAAATACTTATTTACGTACTGAATTAATTTGTCGCGTTAATTTCTTGCCGGTAACGAATATCCGGTAATAGCAAATTTTTCTGTAGAAGAATCTCAAAAAATGTCAGCGTTTATCACGATGCTTTCTCTTTCTTTATACGGGTGAATCCCACATGGCGATTTTACTGGACCCTTGACCGAACCACAACAATGACATCATTCTATACAGCAAATACAGAAGCTGTGCTGTCACAGAAATTCCATATACTTGCTATGTTTACGGTTTCAAGTATTTAGAGACAGTCGGTATTATCACTCACCTACTGATTACATGCTTAAATATGTTGACAATCTATTCATAGCTACTTCTTTCATGAAACCTAAAAATTCACATTTACACAAAGCCACAATTGCTATTAAACCGGTGTCTGAAGATATCTTCTGAACTTTTTGATCGCTCCTTTGAATTCGTCGTAATAAATGGAGTAAATACGAGGACAACTTTTACGAAACAATGACATGCCAGTCAGAAGATCGGTTAAATATTATTCTTTTCTGTTGTTATTTTTATTAATGCATTTCGTTCGTACGGCAGATCCTGTGACACATCGATCAGAGATCAGGCATATACCGTGCATTAGTATTACAACATAGGTAGTGCAAAAGCAGTGTATAACAGCAAAAATTATAATAATGACATTAATAATCAATATAGTAATGAAAATATAGTAATTCAGAAATCCAAGTCTTAGTAATATTGTGACACATTTTTGTTTTATGACGTTCTTGTCAAAAGTCAATAATCACATCCAGCAGAAATGTATGGCAGCAGTCCAGAAAGAATTTAATATAGAGAGGATGTTCATTGGTCCAGAGAAGACTGAGTAGTAATACGGTAAGCTTAACAGATGAAATGGAAGAATGAAGGCGGAATTAGATATGGGTGAGAAAAGCATTGACTGTGTCGACACTATGGCAGAGATACTGGATCGAGGTTGTACAGATTGAAATCAGCTAGAATATATAACGAGGAAAGCTATGCCAATGGTACTAGGTAAAGCTTTAATCTAATTTTAATGCAAGTTAGTTTTGGATAACAAGGAGCTGAGTAGTTTATTTCGAAGACGTACGGCTATAAGCGAGAAGGAGAGGAACCTATGATGCTGGACGTCTCAGCTCATATCTTGCAGTTACGGAATGATGATAGGTATTTAACTTATTATTATAGGTATTGTTTAACATATACAGTAGCTCCATACTTAGCAATCATGTGCAATCGCTCGCTCGACGAAAGACCCGTACCCAAAGACCGGAAAACTGCACAGGTCACACCAATATTCAAGTAAGGTAGTAGAAATAATCCTTTAAATGACAGTCCCACATCATTAACGTCGATATGTAGCAGGATTTTGGAACATATATTGTGCAGGAACATTATGAATTACCTCGAAGAGAACGTTCTATTGACATACAGTCAACATGGATGTAGAAAACATCGTTCTTGTGAAACACAACTGGCTCTTTACATACACCAAGTGTTGAGTGCTATTGACAAGGGGGTTCAGATCGATTCCGCTTCTCTAGGTGAACAAAAGGCTTTTGACACTTTACCACACAAGTGAATTATAGTGAAATTGCGTGCTTATGAAACATCATCTCAGTTATCTGACTCGATTCGTGATTTCCTGTCAGAGGTGTCACAGTTCGGAGTAATTGACGGAAAGTCATCGAGTAAAACAGAAGTGATTTCTGGGGTTCCCCAAGGTAGTGTTATAGGCCCTCTGCTGTTCCTTATCTATATAAACGATTTACGAGACAATCTGAGCAGACGTCTTAGGCTGTTTGCAGATGATGCTGTCGTTTATCGTCTAGTAAACTCGTCAGAAGATCAAATCAAGTTGCAAAATGGTTTAGAAAAGATATCTGAGTGGTATGTAAATTGACAGTTTGACTCTAACTAATGAAAAGTGTGCAGTCATCTACACAAATGCTAAAAGGAATCCATTAAACTTTGGTTACACGATAAATGAGACAAAACTAAAGGCTTTAAATTCGAATAAATTGTAATTACGAACAATTTAAATTGGTAAGAACACACAGAAAATGTTGTGGGGAAGGCAAAACAAACACTGTATTTTACTGACAGAACGCTTATAAACTGTAACAGATCTACTAAAGAGAATACGCTTTTCCGTCCTCATTTGGAGTACTGCTGCGCAGTCTGGGATGCCTAGCAGATAGGATTAACGGAGAGCTTCGAGAAAGTTCAAAGAAGACCAGCACGGCTTGTACTATCCCGAAACAAGGGAGAGAGCGGCTCTGACGTGATAGAGGATTTGGGGTGGACAACATTTAAACAAAGACGTTTTCCGTTGCAGGGGAATCTTCTCACGAAATTTCAATCACAAGCTTTCTTCTCCGAATGCGAATATATTTTTTTGACGTTGACCTATATAGGGATAAACGATGATCGTATAAAAATAAGTGAATTTAGAGCTCGTACGGAAAGATATACATGTCTGTTTTTCGTGCTCGCTGTTAGAGACTCTAATAATAGATAATTATCGTGAAGGCGGTTCGATGAACTCTCTACCAGACACTTAAGTGTGATTTGCTGAGAATCCCTGTAGACGTGGATTACTATAGGTATCGTGAACACCAGTCAATTTTTAGTGTTAATCTTGTCTAGTACGGACTCCGCTGTACTCGAGGCTTAGTAAATTTTTTTATTTAACTTTAGGACTGGATGGTTCTTATACTGCCGCAGGCGTCAGTTGTCTATCTGAGGTAAGACGTGTGCGTATGAAAAACTCGTCACCTATTCGGTCGCATCCACCCTAACTGTGGAAAAGGAAAAGAACGGTTTCATCAAACCGCCGAATCTTACGAACATATATCGCTCATGCATTCTTAGCTAGCCAGAATCGTCTGTCATTTTCACCACTTCTACCATGTTTAACTACATCACAGTAGTACAAATTCGGCAGGACTAAATATAGGATTAGATTGCATTTTAAATTTTTGGAGAGAGAGATTTCTTGTATACCTTCATAGTTTGTTCTTCCCACTTCAAATGCTCATCTAAGATAATGCTGACATCCTTTATTTTTTTAAATTTTCTTTTTTTGCAGTATCATTATATATGTTCGAGGAGTATAGGAGGAACAGCTACAGAGATAACACAACGAACCTATCAATTCGAAGATCTTTAGAGTATCAAAATATATAATTCTACATTACTGACAATGTACTCCTAGAAAAATCGGAGGCAAAATTTATATGTATCCAGAACCAATATACACACTTTCTATTCGGTACACATGTACCGATGCTTAAGTATTCTAAAGAAATACTGTAAAAGTCATTAGCAGATTATAACTGAAGATAAATACAATAAACTGAATGAAGTAGCTGAGACTTAATCAGCAACTTTACTGATGCACTTCTGCTCACTGCGATGCTTAAAGGGAAAAGTCATATTTGGGAATGAATGGATTTAAATTCTCGTCTGACTATCGAGAATTTAGTTTCTCGTTGTTTCCCTAAATCTATTGATTCAGGTGTTGGGATAACTCAGTTGACTAGACCGATACACTTCCCTATTCTAATCAAATCAGGGCCATTGTTTAACTACCATTGACATCGGCGTCGACGGGATACCAAACCTAAGCTTCTCTATCTCTTTGGTGGATGAAACCTTGCACTTTTTTGAACTTCTTTTCTCTCGCGTCCTCATATTTTGATACTTCAGACCAAAGTCCACCCTTGTCTCTCACATTCTCCCTTTCAAGAAATATATTCTTCGGGAGACAGAACTGGAGTTCTCTCGCAAGACGTACGATAAAGTTAACGCAAATTTTTCGAATTCCCATTTCAGTATTCTAAGTAATTCTGCTGCTGGTACGCATAATTCCTACTTGATTTTCAAAAGTGGATCGCAAATATGGCTTGGGGTGAAGAAAATTTTTAACATCTAGAAAAAGGAGAACCGCTTGACAAGTGTTCTGATTAAAATAGTGAACAGCAGCTTGGTATGGTCGCTGGATACAGACTGAAGCACCTTATTAAGTACGCTGCACTCTCTCAGAACTGGCCGTACACATGTGAAAAACAATTTGTTATTATTGTCTTTATACATTTCGACAGTGTCTGAGCGGTATAGTACTTTTCATTCACTGAGTCTTCCCTGTAGTATTCCGTAGACCCTTCCACTCATTAAGTACGCGTTCAAAGACGTGCTCAATTGAGATCTTTCGTGTTCTGGTGATTTGTGCTATCTTCAAGGGATCCTCGTCATGAAGTGTATTATACATGTCTTAGTAAGCCTTTTGCGTTATGGAATAGCGGTGAAATCAGTTGTGCGTTTCTAAGAAAATACATTTCAAATGGGCTGATAATTTTTCTTTACAGAACGAGAAAGAGCCAGCTGGGTGCAGTGACAAGAACATGGTATCAGAGCTAGGTATGGAATTTCTAGCTTATGTAGAGCATAAACTCTGTTGTCTTTGCTTACCATAATAGATGTGTTATCTGTGCCTAAACCATGAATTTTGTGCAAATTCAGTTCAGTGTTAGGTAATATAGCTTTGATTCCTTCAGCAATTGTTTTTGCATCATGTCTAACAGTTTAGAAAATGTTGAAACTACACATCCTTTGTTTTCTGAGAAGTACAAATTACAAACACGTAACTGCTTAATAATAATGTCGGCGCTATCGTCCACAACTATAACCAATATCAGTGACCAACACAACATCAAAATGTGGGTATATTACATTTTTATTACTTCAATGCATTTTTGGGATTTATTTTCAGATTACTTATTCGGAAACAACATTAGTTCAGCTCTCTGATTGCAAGATTATCAACACACGGTATAGCAAAATGCGTACTAATGGAAATGTCATTACAGCCTCGAATCTAGCGGCTGTGACTGATGGAACCTTAGGCTGGAAATTCAATTTAGAGTGACTAACACAAGGAAGTGGTTTAGCCACTTTCACTTGCTTGTCGGCTTTATAATGTTGTCTCAATCCCGAATACTCGCATTCGAGAAGGCATTGACAAAAACGACATGGCACCTTGTTTTACCTGTCGGCAACTTTCGAATCCTGTCTTTTAATTCTTCATCATTTAACCATTTATAAAATGATACATTGTCGTGTTGGAAGCCAGATCTGGAAGCTGGAGAGATCTGTAGAGATTGAATAAGAAACCCTAACAGTTCTTTCCGCCAACCTCTCATCTTCTAAAGTTGTGTCCCCGGCGCCGAAGACAGCTCGTTCGTCGTGGGATCTTCTCCGGCGGAGGCCGCTATGCTGTCATCTCGAACTTGAACCTGTCATTGTGCTTTTTATAGGATGCCATTTGCCCAGGTTAGACTCTATATCTACAGAGGGCAAGATCTGTAGTACTATGATGCTAGGCAACACCTATCATTAATACTGTTCTCTGTATGATTTTATTCCATGATTCTACACTCCTGGAAATGGAAAAAAGAACACATTGACACCGGTGTGTCAGACCCACCAATTTCCTCCGGACACTGCGAGAGGGCTGTACAAGCAATGATCACACGCACGGCACAGCGGACACACCAGGAACCGCGGTGTTGGCCGTCGAATGGCGCTAGCTGCGCAGCATTTGTGCACCGCCGCCGTCAGTGTCAGCCAGTTTGCCGTGGCATACGGAGCTCCATCACAGTCTTTAACACTGGTAGCATGCCGCGACAGCGTGGACGTGAACCGTATGTGCAGTTGACGGACTTTGAGCGAGGGCGTATAGTGGGCATGCGGGAGGCCGGGTGGACATACCGCCGAATTGCTCAACACGTGGGGCATGAGGTCTCCACAGTACATCGATGTTGTCGCCAGTGATCGGCGGAAGGTGCACGTGCCCGTCGACCTGGGACCGGACCGCAGCGACGCACGGATGCACGCCAAGACCGTAGGATCCTACGCAGTGCCGTAGGGGACCGCACCGCCACTTCCCAGCATATTAGGGACACTGTTGCTTCTGGGGTATCGGCGAGGACCATTCGCAACCGTCTCCATGAAGCTGGGCTACGGTCCCGCACACCGTTAGGCCGTCTTCCGCTCACTCCCCAACATCGTGCAGCCCGCCTCCAGTGGTGTCGCGACAGGCGTGAATGGAGGGACGAATGGAGACGTGTCGTCTTCAGCGATGAGAGTCGCTTCTGCCTTGGTGCCAATGATGGTCGTATGCATTATGGCGCCGTGCAGGTGAGCGCCAATGCACGTCCGCATGTATCCCGTGCCACCCAACGTGCTCTAGAAGGTGTACGTCAACTACCCTGGCCAGCAAGATCTCCGGATCTGTTCCCCATTGAGCATGTTTGGGACTGGATGAAGCGTCGTCTCACGCGGTCTGCACGTCCAGCACGAACGCTGGTCCAACTGAGGCGCCAGGTGGAAATGGCATGGCAAGCCGTTCCACAGGACAACATCCAGCATCTCTACGATCGTCTCCATGGGAGAATAGCAGCCTGCAATGCTGCGAAAGGTGGATATACACTGTATTAGTGCCGACATTGTGCATGCTCTGTTGCCTGTGTCTATGTGCCTGTGGTTCTGTCAGTGTGATCATGTGATGTATCTGACCCCAGGAATGTGTCAATAAAGTTTCCCCTTCCTGGGACAATGCATTCACGGTGTTCTTATTTCAATTTCCAGGAGTGTATATCCTGTTTGTTTATATTTCCAATAAATACTTTTTACACTGTCTTCTACAAAACTTGACATAGCTTTCTTAATAGTACGGTAACTTTTCTGAGAACTTCTCATGTAGAGTACAAGATGTCTGTCCGAAACAGAGATACACGTCGGCTCTGAAGAACGCCCGAAACAGTCTTGACTAGTGCAGCTGAAGTAGTTTGTCTCCAAGCGCGCCAAAGCGATCCGATGGTGTCCAAAGCACTTCGGTTGTAATATCATTACTTTTATGTTTCTCAAAACTAGTGAAATGTAATAAACAAAAACTGCAGACTCGACGGGTAACCATGAGAGATTGTCATACTGAAAACCGGGTTAAATACAATGAAAAGTATATAAATAATATATAAGGGTAGTTAGGCGTTTTAGCGCCAAACACCCGAATGTGCCGACCAATCAGAAGCAAGTTCAGTAAAATTGGCGGACTCTCCCAAGGGAATGGTACACTCTATACCATCTGCTGTTTGTACCTCACTCTACTTCTGTACCATATGCTACTTCACGTGTATCAAGTTGCATCAAGGCGAGCTTCTAACAAGATAAAATACTGGCGGCCGCAGCAAGGAATATCACACTTCCCCTTCCATCTTTTATTTCCAAAATTGGCCTGTTCTCGAATACAAGTAACAAGTTTGGGAATGAGAAAGTTTGTCCTATATTTTTTTTTAAAAAATTGAAGTTTCCAATCTGTCAGTAACTCACCTACTCTCTCATTCGTGGAAATTCTTTTAAAAAATAGGAGATTGTTGTTCCTAAAATATCATCCCAATTAGCCTAAACCATTGACTTAATAAATCACCTTAATCCCATCAAAAAGCGTTAACTCAACAGACATTACATCATAAACTTCTTCTTACTACAAAATATCAAATATGATTTTCAGCACCTAGTGTCATTTAAATTTTCATTAGTCTTGTTATTCAAGAGTAAACACCGGCACCTGGGGCATTAAATCTCCTCATAAACACTCAATACACTTATTGGTGTTTATATATGACAGGAACTAAACATCTTTACACAACACACGTTTTTCATCTAATATCAGAGCAGTGCCGTCCACTTTTACCTAATAACACTCACATTTTTTTATGGCAGCACTAGGCCATCAATATATATTGTTTACTGTCACATAATCCATAAATACTCTAAATTGTGTCAGCATAAAAGTGTCTTACATAAATTTCATACATAGATGTTAATAGTTTTACAAAATACACAATGTTGCAATGAACATAATACAATATTTACAAAGTTTTCGTTACTGCTATGGTGACTATGAGGCTTTCATTTGAATTGTCTCCTCGTGCGGCTAGTGTTCCTAGCCTTGACTCATCGGTCAGTTCACTCTCGCAGCTCGTTTTGTATTATCGCGTTATAGGGGAGAGAGTGTGGCAGATATGATACACGAGTTGGGATGGAAGTCATTACAGCATAGACGTTTTTCGTCGCGGCGAGACCTTTTTACGAAATTTCAGTCACCAACTTTCTCTTCCGAATGCGAAAATATTTTGTTGAGCCCAACCTACATAGGTAGGAATGATCATCAAAATAAAATAAGAGAAATCAGAGCTCGAACAGAAAGGTTTAGGTGTTCGTTTTTCCCGCTCGCTGTTCGGGAGTGGAATAGTAGAGAGATAGTATGATTGTGGTTCGATGAACCCTGTGCCAAGCACTTAAATGTGAATTGCAGAGTAGTCATGTAGATGTAGATGAATACTAAGGAAATGCAATCCGAAAACAAAGGAAGCAGGTTATTACAGTACACTTGTTCGCCCACTGCTTGAATAATGCTCACAAGTGTGGGATCCATACCAGATAGGTTTGATGGAAGAGATAGAGAAGATCCAACGGAGAGCAGTGCGCTTCGTTACAGGATGATATAGTAATCGCAAAAGCGTTACGGAGATGATAAGCTCAAGTTGAAGACTCTGCAGGAGAGACGCTCAGTAGCTCGGTACGAACTTTTGTTGAAGTTTCGAGAACATACCTTCACCGAGGAATCAAGCAGTATATTGTTCCCTCCTACGTATATCTCGCAAAGAGACCATGAGGATAAAATCAGAGAGATTAGAGCCCACACAGAGGCATACCGACAATCTTTCTTTCCACGAACAATACAAGACTGGAATAGATGGGAGAACCGATGGAGGTACTCAAAGTACCCTCCGCCACGCATCGTCAGGTGGCTTGCGGAGTATGGATGTAGATGTAGATGTAGATGTAGAGGTGCTAGTTCTGCAAGGTTGGCAGGAGAGCTTCTGCAATGTTTGGAAGGTAGGAGATGAGATACTGGAAGAAGTAAAGCTGTGAGGACGGGGCGTGGGTCGTGCTTGGGAAATTCAGTTGGAAGAGCTCTTGCCTACGAAAGGCATAGGTCCCGATTTCGAGTCTCGGTGTGGCACACAGTTTTAATCTGCCAGGAAGTTTCATGGTGCCTTAAAACTGACGAATGAAAGGAACAGGATGTATACTACCTTTGCTAGAAAAGTTATAAAATTTGTAAACATTTGCATTACTGACTACTTCATTAATTTGAACTACACCCTTATGTTCTTCTTGTTCAATCCATGCGTCGAGTTTCTGTTTTAACACAACTTCCATATTATCTATATTTTTACTCACCTCACTTAGTTGAGGTGTGTTTTCTATCTTCTGTTCTATTTCTCTCACACGATCCCTGAATCGTATTTGTATTACCATTACAAACAGATTCTATTCATGGTACTTTAAGGCTAAGGACTGCATTTCCGTCCTTTAAGTCTAAGACCTGTTTGTTCTGCCTTTCATGGGTATCTTTGCAAGTTTTGTTTATTTTACACTGATCATTAGCTAATTTAACGACTTCATCCGTAACTGACAATGCAAAAGCATCTTGAGCTTGCATGAGATCATTTATTTTTCCTACTTCATCATCAATCTTATGATTAATTTCATGCAACCACTTATCTAATTTTTGGCCTCATTCTTTACTCTCATGTTCAATTCTTTCCTCACAAGCCCCTTTTCTAGTTTCGTGAGAGTGAACACTGGTCTCTAAATGTTTAAGCTTACGATTAATTTTTGCCATCTCCTCGTTTATTGCTCCTATTTTATCAGCAAGTAACTTTTGACCTTTCTTTAATTCATTTTCTCCCGTTCTATCTTTTAATTCTTTTTGCCCAGACACTAAATCCATTATTATTTCAACCATAGATTTATTATTATCTTGTGTAGACAATGTATGAGCTGATGCTGTTCCATGACTTAATCTATTTGTTCTATTTGTTGATCCATTAGCAATGGCGGTGTCAGGGTCATCACCTCTGACACCACCATTCCCCTTATTTAACTTATCATGAACATTCATGTCATCTACATCAGAATCCACCTCTCTAAATTTGCTATTGCAACTATTTGTAATTATGTATTCTTGGAAAATTCCAGTTTCTACATCAGATGAGTCTGGTAAATAGCTATCACCCATTTCATTTTGTACACTTTTTTCTTTACTTACATTACTAATTTCCTCCTGCATGCCCTGTGATTGGCTTGCCTCTTCTGTTTCATTACCCTGAGGCTGCACTACCTCTCTACTTCTAAGATTGTACCGCGTTTCGCTTTCCCCCGACATATTGTTATTAAGGAAATTATTACGAAACAATTTACCGATATTTATCTCTATGGTTGTTAATACTAGCTTCCTCTCGCTAACTGTAAAGTGATTAGTGTACACGCTACCTTCTTCTCCGGCGCAATGCTGCTACTCGCCACATTGTCTTTGTCGTTCTGGGTGTCTTTGGCTACCGTAGTCGAGAACAGACGCGTATACCTTGCCGTTTGCCGCTCTCTGGCGCTGAACAGCAGCCGGTGGAGGCGACAGGTGTTGCTTCCAGGTCATTCACCACGCCTGCTGTACGCTGCTTCGCTAACTGCTCCCTGAAGCGTTGTTTCTTGTAGCAGTGAAATAAATCGTAATCCGTTTGTACCGCGCACTCAATTATAACTTTACACTTCGATTTGCGTTTTCGCTTTTTCTTTTTCAACTACGCGACGCGGATTAATCAGCGGCATTCATCGATTTTCCTGCCTAACAGTTCAAAGAGGATGTAATTTCACAGCTCGAGCAGTGTCGCTTTTTATCTTTTTCACTGTTGATTCGGGCGTGTTATGATAATCATTACAGTTCGCTGTTCTTAGTATGATTTTCACATCTCACCCGGTTCATAGTTCTCGTCAATGGATGGCAGCCTCCACCTTAAATGCACGTTCCCCGCAAGGGATGCAATGTATAAATTATATGTTGTGTTGGTAGTCAGATCCTGAAGTTGGAGAGATCTGTAGAGACCTGTCGCCTTCTAAAGTTGTGTCCCCAGCGCAGGAGACAGCTCGTCCGTCGTGGAATCTTCTTCAACGGAGGCCGTTGTGCTGTCATCTCGAACATGAACCTGTGATTGTGCTCTTTATGGGATGCCATTTGCCCAGGTTAGTCTCCGTATCTACAGAGGGCAAGTTCTGTAGTACAGACAATGATGCTACGCAACACCTCTCTATCCTGTTCGTTTACATTTCAAATAATCACTTTTTACACTGTCTTCTAAAATACTAGACGTAGCTTTCTTAATAGTACGGTAACTTTTCTGACAGCTTCCGATATAGAGTACGACATGTCTGTCGAAACAGAGATACACGTCCGGCTCTGAAGAACGCCCGGAACAGTCTGACGAACGCAACCGAAGTACTTCGTGTCCCAGGCGCGCCGAAGCGATCCGAAGGTGTCCAAAGCACTTCGGTTGTAATATCATTACTCTTATGTTTCTCAAAAGTAGTGAAATTTAATAAACAGAAACGGTAGAGTCGTAGGGTAACCATGAGAGAGTTTCATATTGAAAACTGGGAGCCGGCCGCGGTGGTCTAGCGGTTCTAGGCACTCAGTCCGGAACCGCGCGACTGCTACGGCCGCAGGTTCGAATCCTGCCTCGGGCATGGATGTGTGTGATATCCTTAGGTTAGTTAGGTTTAAGTAGTTCTAAGATCTAGGGGACTGATCACCACGGATGTTAAGTCCCATTTTTGGAAACTGGGTTAAATACAATGAAAAGTATATAAATAATATATAAGAAAAATTAGGTGGTTTGGCGCATAACACCCGAATGTGCCGACCAATTAGTAGCCAGTTCAGTACAAATGGCGGAATCTCCCACGGGAACGGAACAGACTGTACCCTCTGCTGCTTGAACCTCATTTCACTTTTGTACCATATGCTACTTAAAGTGTATCAAGCTGCATCCTGGCGAGCTTCTAGCAAGATAAAATACTGGCGGCCACAGGTAGGAATATCACACATTCTTCTCTAAATTGTCATGTTAGTCATTTTTAACAAAGAAAACTGATTGTTTATTCAAGCTGAAAAGAGTTAAATAAATGCACTGAAAACGATCGGAGACTGCTGGCAGTATACGGTTGATAATAAGAATGGCTGTAATAGCACTGCAGACTGTATTGTAGCATACATTGTTACCTACTCCACCCAAAAAAAGTGCTTTTTTGGTGCTGCACGTTATCGCGATTTGACTGAAAGGCAAGGTGACAATTATTGAACTATATGAAATAAAATCATCGTAACTTCTGAACGGTTGGCTTTAGGACGTTCAAACTGTGTGGTTGGCCGCAGGGTATGATGGGGATTAGTATGCGCATGCGTGACGAAGCTCACTTTCATCTGGATGGGTTCGTCCGTAAGGGAAATTGGGGCATTTGGGGGGACATCAGCCTCAACGGGTCACTGTGTGATGTGCAATGTCTAGTCACAGTATAATCGGTGCGATATTCCTTGATGGCACGGTGACTAACGAACGGTACGTGAAGGTTTCGGAAGATGACTTCATCCACAATACCCAAAGTGACCCTGATTTCGACAAGATATGTTTCATGCAAGACGGAGCTCGACAACATCGAAGCAGGAGAGTGCTTGTTGTCCTGGAGGTGGGGACCGCATTCTGGCTCTGAGGTACCCAGAGGTCACTGGCATAGGCCTCGTTTGGCCGCCATATTCTTAGAATCTAATCACATGCGACTCCATTTTGTAGGGCCACATTTAAGACAAGGTGCACAGCAATAACCCCAAAGCGATTGCTGAGCTAGAAACAACATCGACACTTTAGCGGGTCAGGCAGAATTCCATTATTTGTCTGCGCAACATCATCGCCAATGATGGCTGGCATATCAGACAGGTTATAATCTAAATTCGAATATCTATAGTGAGGCTTACATGTTGAATAAAGTGTGTGCACGCCGTAGTTCGTAACTAATTTATGTTTTTTTACATAGTTCAATAATTGTCACCGTTTACAATAACACTGCAGTGTTCATCTTCGCATGCCAGCTACATAAGTTGTCACAAAATCAGTTAAGTGAAATACCCGTGTAACGCACGTTTATTGTTATGTAAAAGCCGATTTCGGAAGTTTCCTTTGTGTGAGACCCCTTGTGCCAAATTTTTGTGCCGATCTGATATTCCAGATTCGTCTATTTTACTGTTCCCGTTACTTCTACATAACCTTTCATTGATTGTATCAATACTCGTATGTATTGTGAAATATTGTGAAATTTCCCAGATTTGCGAGTACCGTTGTGAACTCGTACTGTTATCGTCAACTGTAGGCTTAAACAGATTTGTGCTGTATCACAAATTTCAGAGCAGTAGGCCTTTACTCATTAAAAAGTCATTATGTGATTTCATTGTATAATTGCATAAGAAATACGTTATTTTTCAGAATATTCGCACACTTAAAAAGCTATATTTTTGAACATTTTCGTGGTTTTCCTAGGTTGCGAGAGTTGTGGATAACTTATTTCGCAGCCGATCAGCGTTTGTGATTCGCAATTACTAACAAAGAATAGGTCTCCCCGTATTTCTGTGTATATCAACGCAAATAAATGTACAGTTCTGAGAATTTTCGGAAGTTATCATTTTCCTGTGCATAAGCTGATTTGTAGTATTGAATCGGCGTTTGTGATTTAGGTACTAGAGCAGTATTGTAACTAACACATTTTGTCATATTTAGTTTTTCTTTTCTAGAAAAATATATTATCTACATTTTTAGTAAATTAACTCAGATTTAGAGTTCGTTAACCGCAAAGGGATGTAGGAAAATAGTAACTTTTACCACAGATTTTACTGTTGCCTTTATCCACTGAAGAGCCAAAGAAACTGGTACACCTACCTAATATCGTCTAGGATCTCCGCGAGCACGCAGAAGTGCCGCAACACAACGTGGCATGGACTCGACTAATGACTGAGGTAGTCCTAGAGGGAAGAGACACCAAGAATCCTGCAGGGCTGTCCATAAATCCGTCTGTAGCAATTCTGGACTTGTAAGGTGTTGCATTGTCCTGTTGGAACTCCCCAAGTTCCTCGGAATGCACAATGGACATGAGTGGATGCTGGTGATCAGAAGAAATGCTTACGTACGTGTCACCTGTCAGAGTCGTATCTGGACGTATCAGGGACCCCAATCACTCCACCTGCTCATGCTCCACACCATTACAGAGCCTCTACCAGCTTGAACAATTATCTGGCGACATCCACGGTCCATGGATTCGTGAGGTTGTCTCCATACCCGTAGACGGCCATTCGCTCGATACAATTTGAAACGACCGACCAAGCAACGCGTTTTCAGTCATCAACAGTCCAGTGTTGGTGTTCACGGACCCAGGCGAGGCGTAAAGCTTTGTGTCGTGCAGTCATCAAAGGAACACGACTGGGTCTTCGGCTCCGAAAGCCCATATCGATGACGTTTCGTTGAATGGTTCGCACGCTGACACTTGTAGATGGCCAAGCACTGAATCTGCAGCAATTTGCGGAAGGGTTGTACTTTGTCAGGTTGAACGATTTTCTTCAGTCGTCGTTGGTTCCGTCCTTGCAGTATCTTTTTCTGGCCGCATCGATGTTGGAGATTTGATGTTTTACCGGACTCCTGATATTCAGGTACACTCGTGAAATGGTCGTACGAGAAAATCCCTACTTCAAAAATGGTTCAAATGGCTCTAAGCACTATCGGACTTAACATCTGAGGTCCTCAGTCCCCGAGACTACTTGAACCTAAGGACATCACACACATCCAAGCCCAAGGCAAGATTATAACCTGCGACCGTGCGTACGTGAATGGAACAGGAAGAGACCACAATAACTGTTACGATGGGACGTACCCTCTGGCATTCACTCACTGTGATTTACAGAGTATAGATGTAAATGTAGATGTAGAAGTGCGATTGCTTATTCAAGCAATTGACTGTTGTTCCAGTGCATTCTGTTATTACGACGACGTCCGCACCTCGTGGTCGTGCGGTAGCGTTCTCGCTTCCCGAACTCGGGTTCCCGGGCTCGATTTCCGGCGGGGTCAGGAATTTTCTCTGCCTCGTGATGACTGGGTGTTGTGTGCTGTCCTTAGGTTAGTTAGGTTTAAGTAGTTATAAGTTCTAGGGGACTGATGACCATAGATGTTAAGTCCCATAGTGCTCAGAGCCATTTGAAGCAAGCCAGTACCAAGAACAATCACCTCTGACCGTAATATCGGCCTTGATACGCGTGGGCATTGAGTCGAACAGAGCTTGGATGGCATGTACAGGTACAGCTGCCCATGCAGTTTCAACACGATACCACATTTCATCAAGAGTAGTGAATGGCGTACTGTGACGACCCAGTTGCTCGGCCACCATTGACCAGACGTTTTCAGTTGGTGAGAGATCTGTAGAATGTGCTGGCCAGGGCAGCAGTCAAACATTTTCTGTATCCAGAAAGGCCCGTACAGGACCTGCAACATGCGGTCGTGCATTATCCTGCTGAAATGTAGGTTTTCGCAGGGATCGAATGAAGGGTAGAGCCACTGGTCGTAACACATCTGAAATGTAACGTCCACTGTTCAAAATGCGAACAAGAGGTGACCGAGACGTATAGCCAATGGCAGCCCATACCATCACGCCGGGTCACACGCCAGTATGGCGATGACGAATACACGCTTCCATTGTACGTTCACAGCGAGTATTGCCATTCGTGCACTCAGGTTCGTCGTTGAGTACACCATCGCAGGCACTCCTGTCTGTGATGCAGCGTCAAGGGCAACCGCAGCCGTGGTCTCCTAGCTGATAGTCCATGCTGCTTCAAACGTCGTCGAACTGTTCGTGCAGATGGTTGTTGTCTTGCAAACGTCCCCATCTGTTGACTCAGGGATCGAGACGTGGCTGCACGATCCGTTACAGCTATGCGAATAAGATGCCTGTCATCTCAAATGCTAGTGATATGAGGCCGTTGGGATCCAGCACGGCGTTCCGTATTACCCTCCTGAATTGCTAACACTCATTGGATCTCTACCAACGCGAGCAACAATGTCGCAATAAGATAACCCACAATCGCAATAGGCTACAGTCCGACCTTTATCAAAGTCGGAAACGTGATGGAACGCATTTCTCGTCCTTATACGCGGTATCACAACAACGTTTCACCATGAGATATCGGTTGGAAACTTTCCTCATGTCAGCTCGTTGTAGGTGTCGCTACCGGCGCCAGCATTGTGCAAATGCTCTGAAAAGCTAATCATTTGCATATCACAGCATCTTCTTCCTGTTGGTTAAACTTCGCGTCTGTAGCACCTCATCTTCGTGGTGTATCAATTTTAATGGCCAGTGGTATAGTTTAAAAGTCCATCTAAAATATTAATTCCATTAATAACTCACTATAATTTCTCGTTTAAACGTTAATATCTTAAAAAACGTGATTTAATTACATCAATATTAATTAAATTATGAATTTATGTTTCATTTATTAAGATGCAGCAGTACGAGAAATCTCTCAGATTTTCGCCTGTCCGGTTAGAAGAATGTTTTCCGGCTTGAAGGGAAAAAAATCTGCTAGAATGAGCTTAAAATCGACTGATTTGGCAACACTGCTTGTGGGCGGGAAGGTTGATCACGCCCAGTGCGCAATTGCAGTTGCTCTGCTCGTGTTTCTCCGGATTAGCAGCGCCGGCACGTGTCTCCAAGGCCGAGTGGGCTGCTTGCAGTAGCCGTCGCGAACACCTCGGCTGCCAGCCACGTGCCGGGTCTTAAGCCCTCAGAGAACCGGTCGGTCACGCCGGATCTGCCAGCGGAAGCACCACCTGGTCGCTCGCCCTAGAGTGCCGATGCTTCCCCACCTCGCGGGAGGTACACCGTTTTCCCGAGACCGCTCGTGCCGTTCGTTTGCACACTTAAAGCAACGATCATCACTCACTATTCTAATAAAAACATTACAAATATACAAAGAACAACTTCACCTCTGCAATTCTCTCAATGACATGTTACTAAATTTAATTGTTGCTTAGTTTATCTTAAATTCCTAATGGCAGGTGAATTTAGACTTATGTACAAGGATTCAGTGCCGGCCGGGGTGACCGAGCGGTTCTAGGCGCTACAGTCTGGAAGCGCGCAACCGCTACGGTGCAGGTTCGAATCCTGCCACGGGCATGGATGTGTGTGATGTCCTTAGGTTAGTTAGGTTTAAGTAGTTCTACGTTCTAGGGGACTGATGACCACAGAACTGAAGTCCCATAGTGCTCAGAGCCAAAGATTCAGTGTCGGAAGTCATTAACTTTATTGATTGGCGACTCCATGGAATTTATATGATCGCTCCAAGCTTGTTGATACCAGTGCCTACAAATTTTAATTGTATATTACAGCACTGAGGATGGTCACTAAGTGACCGAAAATCGATTTTGCGGATAATAAAACACCACCACCAACAACAACAAAAAATACGACCAATGCTATTTTTCCTTCCAACTACAGGCATTAACTCTACTACAGAATCCCCACTTACCAGTAATGAAAAAAATTCAGCTATAATGAGTGATAATAAGACATTTTACGTAAATCTAGAAACATGGGCTTTTACAAATGTTGAATATCAAACGTCATTATGAAATTAAACCTGATCCTCTTAACCTAACAATTAACAGCACACGGCCATTTACACCACGTTAGTTTGTTATTGATTAGTTTCCCATGCTACTTGTTAAACCATCATTCATCAACATCCAACATGGAACACTAACTGTAGATTAAAACAACAAAAATGAAACCATACAAGCAATTCTTTGATTGGATGTTGCATTGTTACCATAAGATGTACACTGCGTTGACACCATATACTCCCTCGGTCGTTCTCCTATTGCGCCTTTTATTCTCGCGAACGTCATTGACGTTAGCCTCATGAAGCACCCAGCTTTTTTTTTCTTCGTCCTTTTATCTTTTCTTCTCTCGTACTTAATTACCCTGCTGTGGATCACGATCGGCATCAAGACAGAGTTTCTTCACTTCTGGATGGGGCCGGCCGCGGTGGCCGAGAGGCACTTGGCACTTCAGTCCGGAACCGCGCGAATGCTACGGTCGCAGGTTCGAATCCTGCCTTGGTCATGGATGTGTGTGATGTCCTTACGTTAGTTAGGTTTAAGTAGTTTTAAGTTCTAGGGGACTGATGACCTTAGATGTTAAGTCCCATAGTGCTCAGAGCCATTTGCACAATTTTTGAACTTATTGACGTTCCTGTAACATATAGAAAATAACTCCCGTTTTCATTAATAAATTCAAGCTGCAATTAGAATCGTGGTCGACATTAATCCGTAGAGTCTATTGCTCTCTAAACATTCGTTTGAATGTGGTTATACGTTTACCTGGCTTACCTGTTTTTCTAGGCACCAGAATACCTGAGTTTTCCTTATCTTGCTTAATTAAAATGCGGCGACCATTTTTTATTTTATTTTGTCATCGTCATTGAGTTTACTGGCTCCATAAATTTTGTTGCTTATGGTGGGTTGGTGTAGTCTCTACTCTTTTATTTTCTTCTTTTGTTTCCATAGCTGCAACGGACTAGTAACTTGCACAACACAAAGAAAAGAAGAAAACATGGCTATGCTCTCGTAATGGTGCGTTTGGATAATTTCGCCGCTCTATGAATAGGCTTCTGTCATCATCTCTGTCTGCTCGGCAGCATGAGGAAACTGCTTACAAATTCTAGTATCCCGGAATGCGTTCTCAACATTCTGCTGTATTTTGGCAGTCACACCGCTCTCTGGCGTGGACGGCACAAATATAAAGGTCAACGGGTAACTACAAGTGGACAGTGATCAACACATATTTTTGATGCGGACAATAGATTCCCTACATGGTCAACGTATTCGGCGGTGCGAACATTCAAAATTTCCAAACGAAATAATGGCCTGTGGACTATCTGTACAAGTTCCTTCACACTATATTGCAGCGAGTGCGACTCCGACCATCGAGCCCAAATCTCTTATCAGGACAAGGCACTTACTCTATCCGTGATTCCGTAATTGTTAACACCACTCATCAGCTCTACAGTGCATAGTGAGAGGTTATCTCTAATACGTCGGTAAGTAGTAACTTCGGCACAGTATCCTTAATAATTTCCCACAAGAGTTACATCAAAAATCTGTTATATTGTCAACATATTCACCACTTTGTATCCTAAAAATCGCCTATATTATTACTCTAGGTCCACCACATCATGCGTACCGTAAGTTTTCCCGATCTTAATTGACTTATTCCACCGCACTTCGGTGTACAATTTTCCTGATCCTCAACGGTCCGACACGAAGGATCAATAACCTTTCGAACTGCGTCAAAACTGGTTCAGATGGATATGAGCACTATGGGACTTAACTTCTGAGGTCATCAGTCCCTTAGAACTTAGAACTACTTAAACCTAACTAACCTAAGGACATCACACACATTCATGCCCGAGGCAGGATTCGAACCTGCGACCGTACTGGTCGCGCGGTTACAGACTGTAGCACCTAGAACCGCTCGGCCACTATGGCCGGCCGCTTTGCGTCTTTCGTTTAAATACGAGACGTTGTGCTCGTACTAGCTACTTCTTCACCTACGTCTACGCATATATCATTTGAACGCCTGAAAGCCGTCCGGAGTGGCCGCGCGGTTTGAGACGCCATGTTGCGCGGTCCCTTCCACCGGAGGTTCGAGTCCTCCCTCGGTCATGGACGTGTGTGTGTTGTTCGTAGCATAAGTTAGTTTAATTAGTGTCTAAGTCTAGGGACCGATGTTCTCAGCAGTTTTGTCCCTTAGGAATTCACACATATTTGAACAGTTTTGAACACCTGAAAACTCAGCTCATTAATCCAAAATCATATGACTTCAAAAATACAGTCACACAACCTGCTTAACACACTAGACTTACTGCCGCTGGCCAGCTAGCCAATGAAACAAATACGTAAGCGGGAACCTTAAACATTTTATACAAAATACGTGACCCTCCGAAAGCATGCTCCCTGCTCATTTTCTGATATCGAATCCAGTATTGGACTCAGTAGGAACCTGACACTTAAATTTCACCTTTCTCCAACTCCACCCCAAATCTCTAGACTGTAGTACTACTCGAATCACAATGTGGTGCAGCGTCTGTTGAAGACCTTCCACACTGAATTCGATAATTCGTAGACAGCTCCACTTCGACCAATACCTTCATTGCAAGCAAAGTCAGTAACTAACCCATTTTCATTTTTAGATGAGGCCTGACATGTTCTAAGCCTTTAATTCTTAGTGACATAGCAAACGTAGAGCTATACGCATTCTCAGTATACGGATCATTCGCCGTTATGAGCTCACTCCGCACTGAAATTTGTTTCACTATCTGCTCCTGAACAGCTGTTACCTTCTTCGAATCATAAGCACTGGTTGGTGCTTCGGCATCTGAACCCTGTTCAGCCTTACTAATCAGGTGTGCTGTTGTAGCAACAGGCGCATCTTCTGCTACAAACTCTTGCCATTGAACATGTTCCCAAACAGCTTCCTGTTCTTGCTCGACAAATAATCTATAGTATTTTTCAAATTTTTCATCCTCACAAACATACATGAGCATTCCCTTGTTGATGTTCTCATTAGTTTCTTCTTCTTTACCCTTACTCTCTTCTCTCCGGTCGAGTACCATATGAGATCCAGATTTCACTTCCACATATTTGGGGTGCACTCATTTCATTGCGCCTTGGCTTCCCGCAATTATGGAATCAAACCGGGCACCACACGTCATTCAATCTCTTGCCAGGTTTCCCTAGTCTTTCCTCAGAATTCTTCTACCTTTTATTTATTTCCTTAACCTGTTTCGCCAATCGTTCATTAGCTTCTTCTCCCTTTCATCATCTTTTTTACCCTGTTTCGTCAACATTTTGAAATATGACAGGCAATTTTGCATGCTGTTTTCATCAAAATTAGTGTGATCTTGTAATTCAGAGACTGACAACAGCGTACATCATTTGCAGATCTAATGGCATAGGCGGGAGAAAGCGCGACTGACGTAATAGTGAGTGATCTCAAGAGCGCAGCGCTGAGGTCAAATTTTTTGGTAGTGCGGGAAATGTTCATGTTGTGATTGGCACTTGAAGGAGACACCCTATTTCGGCGGGATGGTTCAATCCCGCGTCCGGCCATCCTGATTTAGGTTTTCCGTGATTTTCCTAAATCATTCCAGGCAAATGCCAGGATGTTTCCTCTGAAAGGGCACGGCCGACTTCCTTCCCCGTCCTTCACTGATCCGATGAGACCGATGACCTCGCAGTTTGGTCTCTTCCCACAAACAACCCAACCCTCGACGGGATTCTCTACTTGCAGGCAATCCACGGGATTGGGCTGAAGTGTTTCTTAATTTTGCAGTTGCTAACTAGCACTTTTTTGCGGGAAGGAATTAGGACGGCATAAGTGAGTGTCGAAGAGAGGCATTTCGGGTTTGGTGATGGAAGTGTCCACATCAACTTGGGGTTTGGTCAGGAAGGCGCCCGCATCATAGTGAGCTTTGGTCTCGAAGGTGTCCGGATCGAATTCACGGACGGTAGCAATAGAGGACGGATCGATTTGTCGTTGGATCGCAGTTAAGCCCGCAACATCAAGTTGCGTGAGGGTGCTGAAAACAACGTCTTCACGACAGGGCCAGCACTTCTGCAGTGCACAGCTTGGCGCAAACGGTGATCATAATTCGCCGTTCTGGTGGAGTAGTTCAGCTCGATCTCACACTCGTGGAATCGAGCCCGATCCCTCGTCTCAAGTTCATCACACTTGGCCGGCCGGGGTCGCCGAGCGGTTCTGGGCACTACTGTATGGAACCGCGCCACTGTTACGGTCGCAGGTTCGAATCCTGCTTCGGGCATGGATGTGTGTGATGTCCGTAGGTTAGTTAGGTTTAAGTAGTTCTAAGTTCTATGGGACTGATGACTTCAGAAGTTAAGTCCCATAGTGCTCAGAGCCATTTGAACAATCAGACTTGAACTGGATGTATGAACGTCTCGGGATGGTCACCAACTGATTCGGTTAGAAATTTTCACCATTATATAGATTGCCTTTATCGTTGTACCTTATCAGAGTGTAAATTTTCAAGTGGGCAAGTAATAAATTCATAGATGAGCAAGTAACACTGGTATCCACTTAGACCAACACCTGAGTTTGGAAATAGATTTGTACGGTTTTCATATTAAAATTTACATTTTGTTCAACAGACGTGTTTGTGAATAAATTTTAGTATTAGCTAATCGGAGTTTCTGTTTGGCATCTTCATTATACTAAGTTAGATGCAGTCAATTATTGTTCAGAGATATGCTTTCGATCACAATAAGTTATATGCAAATAAATACCGACCGAGTCAGGCAGCATCAGTCACACCCAATTTTATACAAATTACCTAGTTTAAGGTCTATGCTGAGGGTCGTAATCTCGGGTTATCCACTTAATTTTGCCCGCAATTTAAACTTAAAGAGTAGGTATTAAAGAAGTGACCTGCCAACATTTAGTTTTGAGGAGTTGGGAATACCACCACTACAAGGGGTTTTGCATATTTTCGCAACCCTGGGCCAGGATCGAGCTTCGGTCCTCAGGAAAACAGTCAGTGACACTAATCTTGTATCAAGCGTAATTTCGAGTACCAGTAATTTCAGTTTGTGTATTAGTGGTGACTAAAATAAGAGACAACAGATCGTATCCCTGTAGTTGCAGTAACAGCTGGCACAATTTAGTAATTTGTGAATTCTTTGCTATAGATTCAAATTTAAGGTTTTGTGGGTTCTCTCCGCCATCTGACGAAAAAACCAACGTTGTAAACCAGCCTTGAGATTTTGAGGGGAAGTATTCCACTGAGGACATCTGTGATAAGGAGATTTCTTTTTCCTTAAAACAAGTGAGACAGGTATGTTAAATTATATACCAGGTGTTGAATGAGTTAAAAGCTGAATGTTAACACGGAGTACGGCATGTTGCGACTTGGATCAGAACTTGTTGAAATTGACAGTATTGTGCAGCTGTGTGAGACAGTGGGTTCTCATCAGTCAAAAGAGGAACAGGCAATTTATCCCGCGGAGCAATGAAGCCCGATACTTGACGAACATGCGGTAACGTAACGAATAAGAGCCAGTTTGTGAATGATATCAGTTCATCAAGCGGCAGTATTCGAGAGGAAATGGCGGAGGTCAGACCATTGTGCGTCGAGATAGTGGTAATCATCTGTAATTCGGAGGAGAGACGAGGATAGAACAAGGACGCAGGAGAGATCGACCCAGTACATTCGAGAGCAGCGTCGCCAGATGAATGAAGTGAGTCAGGTGATAAAGTCTTCAACATAAATGACTTTCTAAGAGTAGTGAGGCAAAAACAAAAGGCATGGGGGAGAAGATCAGACAAGAAAATAAAAACATGGAGCAAGAAATTACGAACATAGGAGAGAAGATCAGACAGGAAAATTTTGGCACGAGGAAAGAAAATAAAGAGACGGGGAATGAAATTAGAGACATGCGGGAGAGAATCAGACAGGAAAGCATTGACATGTTATTTAACAGACGTGTTTGTGAATAAATTTGAATATTTAAATAACTAGTGTTTGTGTTTGGTACCTAGACTATATTAAGTTTGATGCAGTCAACAAGCGTTCAGCGAGATACTTTCAATGACAGTAGTTCAAATGCAAACAAATATTGTTCCAGCTAGGCAGCGTTAGTCACATTCAAATTTATACAAATTCTTCACTTTAAGGTCTATGCTGACGGGCGTAATATCGAATTACCCGCTTAACATTGCGCAAAATTTAAATTTGAAAGGTAGATCTTACAAAGGTGGCCGGCCCACAATTAGTTTGAGGGGTTGGGAATGTAACCACCAAAGGGGTTCCGTAAGTTCTTCTAGCCTCTTCTCCATTTTCTCATTACTTTTCTCATTTTTCCTATTCCGTTTCGTAAATAGTTCATATAACCCCTCCTCCATTTCATATTCTTCCTTAATGACTGCTAATAGTGGTCCCCTGATTACCTCAGGCTCCTATTCTTTCCTTACCATTGGTGCGACCTTTGTGACTGGCTGGCTCACTTGAGCATTCACACCTATTGTATTACCAATACTCTCGTCTTCCCAAGCGATTTCTGACTGCGAAGTCAAACTATCAGAACGTTTCCCAGGTATTCCTATCGTCACGCTGCAACCTTACTAACAATTGCGCAATGTTCGTGGTAGCAGAGGTAATGTATACCATTGCACCACGACTCATTTGTAAAATTCGGTTCAATCGCAAAACTCCGAACCCAGGGCAAATGCGCAGGCGGCTCCGGACCAAGCATAGAATAAGATTGTATTAACGGAACGAGGTTTGCAGCAAGAATGTACTTCCCAGTTTGCCCTAACGTCCCTCCTATGTTTGTCCCGGAGTCGTATGGCTATAACGGAGAAGGAGGGGCATCTCAGATGATAGCTTGCAATTACGGAATGATGATAGATATTTAACATATTATTCGAGGTACCGGCATCGACAACACTAGTCACTTCTTGAATACTTCCTGCCGGCCGCTGTGGCCGAGCGGTTCTAGGCGCTTAAGTCCGCAACCGTGCTGCTGCTACTGTCGCAGGTTCGAATCCTGCCTGGGGCATGGATGTGTGTGATGTCCTTAGGTTAGTTAGATGTAATTAGTTCTAAGTCTAGGGGACTGATTACCTCAGATGTTATGTCCCATAGCGCTTAGAGTCATTTGAATACTCGCTGACAGGTGGAAAGTTATCGAAATATTAGTTTAATAAGTCATCGTTCAAAAATACTAACACGATTTATTTATATAAGTATGGAATACCTGGTATAAGCCGACCTCGGGGAAGATTTGTTTGAATTCCGGTGAAATGTGTGACACGCGGGACAATACTGCCCCAGCAACTTATCTTAGAAGATAGGTTAAGGAAAAGCAAATCTACGTTTACTGCATTTGTAGACTTGGAGAAAGCCTGTAACAACGTTGACTGGAGTGTTCTCTTTGAAATTCTGGAGGTAGCAAGGGTAAAACGTAAGGAGCGAAAGGCTATTTACAACTTCTACAGAAACCAGACGGCAAGTACACTCCTGGAAATTGAAATAAGAACACCGTGAATTCATTGTCCCAGGAAGGGGAAACTTTATTGACACATTTGTGGGGTCAGATACATCACATGATCACACTGACAGAACCACAGGCACATAGACACAGGCAACAGAGCATGCACAATGTCGGCACTAGTACAGTGTATATCCACCTTTCGCAGCAATGCAGTCTGCTATTCTCCCATGGAGACGATCCTAGAGATTCTGGATGTAGTCCTTTGGAACGGCTTGCCATGCTATTTCCACCTGGCGCCTCAGTTGCACCAGCGTTCGTGCTGGACGTGCAGACCGCGTGAGACGACGCTTCATCCAGTCCCAAACAAGCTCAATGGGGGACAGATCCGGAGATCTTGCTGGCCAGGGTAATTGACTTACACCTTCTAGAGCACGTTGGGTGGCACGGGATACATGCGAACGTGCATTGTCCTGTGGGAACAGCAAGTTCCCTTGCCGGTCTAGGAATGGTAGAACGATGGGATCAATGACGGTTTGGATGTACCGTGCACTATTCAGTGTCCCCTCGACGATCACCAGAGGTGTACGGCCAGTGTAGGAGATCGCTCCCCACACCATGATGCCGGGTGTTGCCCCTGTGTGCTTCGGTCGTATGCAGTCCTGATTGTGGCGCTCACCTGCACGGCGCCAAACACGCATACGACCATCATTGGCACCAACGCAGAAGCGACTCTCATCGCTGAAGACGACACGTCTCCATTCGTCCCTCCGTTCACGCCTGTCGCGACACCACTGGAGGCGGGCTGCACGATGTTGGGTCGTGAGCGGATGACGGCCTAACAGTGTGCGGGACCGTAGCCCAGGTTCATGGAGACGGTTGCGAATGGTCCTCGCCGATACCCCAGGAGCAACAGTGTCCCTAATTTGCTGGGAAGTGGCGGTGCGGTCCCCTACGGCACTGCGTAGGATCCTACGGTCTTGGCGTGCATCCGTGCGTCGCTGCGGTCCGGTCCCAGGTCGACGGGCACGTGCACCTTCCGCCGACCACTGGCGACAACATCGATGTACTGTGGAGACCTCACGCCCCACGTGTTGAGCAATTCGGCGGTACGTCCAACCGGCCTCCCGCATGCCCACTATACGCCCTCGCTCAAAGTCCGTCAACTGCACATACAGTTCACGTCCACGCTGTCGCGGCATGCTACCAGTGTTAAAGACTGCGATGGAGCTCCGTATGCCACGGCAAACTGGCTGACACTGACGGCGGCGGTGCACAAATGCTGCGCAGCTAGCGCCATTCGACGGCCAACACCGCGGTTCCTGGTGTGTCCGCTGTGCCGTGCGTGTGATCATTGCTTGTACAGCCTTCTCGCAGTGTCCGGAGCAAGTATGGTGGGTCTGACACACCGGTGTCAATGTGTTCTTTTTTCCATTTCCAGGAGTGTATAATAATCGAGGGACATGAAAGAAAAGTCATGGTTGAAAAGGGAGTGAGACAGAGGTGTAGCCTATCACCGATGTTGTTTAATCCACACATTGAGCAAGCAGTAACGAAAACCAAAGAAAATTTTGGAGTAGGAATTAAACTTCAGTGAAAACAAATAAAAACTTCGAGGTTTACCAGTGAGACAGCAAAGGCGTTGGAAGAGCAGTTGCACGGGATGGACAGAGTCTCGAAAGGAGGATATAAGATGAACATCAACAAAACCATGACAAGGATACTGCAATGTAGTTGAATTAAATGAGGTGATGCTGAGGGAATTGGATCAGGAAACGAGACACTTAAAGTAGGAGGTGCGTTTTGCTCTTTGGGCAGCAAAATAACTGATGATGGCCGAAGTAGAGAGGATATAAAGTGTAGACTGGCAATGGTAAGAAAAGCGTTTCTGAAGAAAGTAAATTTGTTGACATCGAATATAGACTGAAGTGTTAGGAAGTCTTTTCTGAAAGTATTTTTATGGAGTGTAGCCATGAATGGAAGTTAAACATGGTCGATAACCAATTTAGGCAAGAAGAGAACAGAAGATTTTGAAATGTGGTGCTGCAGAAGAATACTGAAGATTAGAGGTGTGGATCATGTCACTAATGAGGAGCTACTAAAGTGAATTGAGGAAACAAGAAATTTGTGGCACAACTTGACTAAAAGAAGGGATCGGTTGATGGGACATATTCTGAGACATGAAGGAGTCACCAGTTTATTGTTGGAGGGGAACAGTGGAGGATAAAAATCGTAAAGGCAGACCAAGAGATGAATATAGTAAGCAGATTCCGAAGGATGTATGTTGTAGTAGTTATTCAAAGATGATCACGCTTGCACAGAATAGAGTAGCATTGAGAACTGTCGCAAAGCACTCTTCGGAATAAAGATTAGAAAAATAATACCTGTCACTTTTTAGCGTTAATTCTGTCCAGTACGGTCTCCGCTATACTCGAGATTTAGTAAATTTATTTTACTTAACTTTGCGACCGGATGCTGTTCATATCGCCGCAATCGTCAGTTGTCTAAGGGAGGAAAGACGTATGCGTCACCGGTAATATTGTTCTGTACGTGAGACTGTATTATATTTTCTGAGGCGGAGATTGGGGATCAGCCAAGAATTTGCCTGAACGAGAGTGGAAAACTACACAAAAACCACTCTCAGTCTGGCCAGTGCACAAGCCACCGCCACACGGATTCGGTACGAGCCACACTTTACCTACCTGTCTCGCCAGCTAGTCCGCTGCCCATTACGTTACACTAGCACCCAACGGGGAACCGATAAATAAAACAGGCTGTGTGAAAATCTGGTCATCTGTCCGGTCGTTCCACCCTAACTGTGCAAAGGGAGTGGACTGATTTGCCTAAACAGCCGAATATTATGAACATATCGTACGCAAGCATTCAGGGCTAGCCAGAGTTATCTGTAATTTTTATTATTTATGCAATGCTTAACTACCTCACAGTAGGAAAGATTCGGCCGGACTAAATACAGAATTAGACTGCATTTTAAATTTTTGGATTGCACGTAATCGAGAGAGAGATTTCTTGTATACCTTCATAGTTTGTTCCTCCCTCATCCAAGATTATGCTGACACCTCCTTCTTTGAGGGGGGAGGTCAAAGTAACTGGATATGATCGAGGAATATAGGAGGAAGACTTGTAGAGTTAACGCAACTAACCTATCAGTTCCAAGAGCTTTCCAGGTTTCAAAATATACAATTCTACATTATTGAAAATGTACTCCTACAAACGTCGGAAACGAAATGTATGTGTATCCAGAACCACTGTATACACTTGCTATTCACTGTATATACACTACATGTGTAAGTAATCTACTCTGAAAGCCTGCAGCTCGTGGTCTCGCGGTCGCGTCCTAGCTTCCCTAGCACGGGGTACCGGGTTCGATTCCCGGCGGGGTCGAGGATTTTCACGTGCCTCGAGATGACTGAGTGTTTGTCTTGTGCCCATCATTTCATCATCATTCATGAAGGTGGCGAGACTGGACTGAGCAACGTTTGGGAATTTGTACGGGCGCTGATAACCGCGCAGTTGAGCTCCCCACAAACCAAACGTCATCATCATCATCTACCTTGATGTGACAAAAGTCATTGGATTGCAGTATGCACGTATGCACATACCGGTACTACCGCGTACACTAGTTATAAAAGGGCAGTGCATTGACGGAGTTGACAATTGTACTCAGATCATTTATGTCGACAGGTTTCTGACGTGATTATGGCCTCACGACACGAGTTAAGAGACTGGATGCGGAATGGTAGTTGGAGCGTAACGCAGGGGGCATTCCGTTTCGGAAATAGTTGGGGAATTCAATATTCAGAGATCCACAGTGTCAAGAGTATGCTGAGAATACCACACACCTCTCATCATTGACAGCGCTGTGACTGACGTCCTTCAGCCGGCCGCTGTGGCACAGTGTTTCTAGGCATCTACAACACTAGTCACTTCTTGAATACTTCTTGCCGGCCGCTGTGGCCGAGCGGTTCTAGGCGCTTAAGTCCGAAACCGTGCTGCTGCTACGGTCGCAGGTTCGAATCCTGCCTCGGGTATGGTTGTGTGTGATGTCCTTAGGTTAGTTAGGTTTAAGTAGAAGTAGAAGTAGAACGGCCTTAAGTAGGTTTAAGTCTGGGAGACTGATGACCTCAGATGTTACGTCCCATATTGCCTAGAGCCATTTGAATCTGATCCTTCACTTAACGATCGAAAGGAGTTGCATTTGCGGAGAGTTGTTAGTGCTAACAGACAAGCAACAATGCGTGAAATAACCGCAGAAATTAATGTGGGTCGTACGACGAACGTATCCGTTAGGACAGTGGGTTCGTCACCGTATCTGTTAGACCATGGACGACAGGAAAACCGCCTCCTGGTCAAATGAGTCCAGATTTCAGTTGGTAAAAGAAGGAAGTAGGGTTCGAGTGTGGCGCAGAACCTACGAAGCCATGGACTCAAGTTGTCAACGAGGCATTGTGCAAGCTAGTGATGGCTCCATAGTGTTGTGTGCTGAGCTTATATGGGATGGACAGGGTCCTTTGGTCAAACAGCACCGATCATTGACTGGAAGTGGTTATGTTCGGCTACTTGGAGTCCGTTTGCAGTCATCAAGTTCCCAAACAACGACGTCACGTCACTGTGCCATAATTGCTCACGATTGGTTTGAAGTACATCCTTCACAATTTGAACGAATGATTTGGCCACCCAGGTGGTCCGATATGACTCCCATAGAACATTTATCGGACATAATCGAGAAGTCAGTTCGTGCACAACATCGTACACTGGCAACACTCACAACTACGGAGAGTTTTAGAGACAGAATGGCTCAATATTTCTTCGGGGGATTTCCAACGATTTGTTGAGTCCATGCCACGTCGATTTAATGCACTACGTCACATAAAAAGAGGTCCGACACTATATTAGGAAGAATCACTTGATTTTTGTCACCTCAGTATAAAGAACTGCTGTAAAAGTCATTAGTGGACTCTAACTGAAAATAAGTGAAAGAAACGGAAACAAATAGCCGACGGATGTTCAGTAACTTTACTGGCGCAGTTCTGCTCCCTACGATTGTCTGAAGAAAAATTCATATTTGGGAATGAGTGGATTTAAATTGTCATTCGGTTTACAATCCCCGCTATCGGGCGTCCTGACGGAGGCAGATGTGTTGGCATGAGTAGAACAGCGGAGTAGTTCAGAAACCTGCCATGGGGGGTGCACGCGTCGCGTCATGTGGACAGAGCCGCTGAAGGAAGTGTTTACTTGCGAGCGTCAGATAGCGGGACAGACCAGCGTTCCTGCGGATTAAAACCGCCACGGATGTAGCCTTGCGCCCGTGCCGGGAACTGTGTGCTCAGTTGTTTGCCGGCGGCAGCCGCGTGCTGAAAATAATGTCGTGCACGTACGAACGTGAGTTCGGACGCTGTGTTCCAGTAGTTCTGATCGCTCGGCGAATACGTTCCATTCACTGAATTCTGTTCACCACTTGTTACCAGGTCACCGTCAACCTGCAAAGTAATCGAGCCGACCTTTTTTATTTTCCTTTCGCCTCTTTACTAATGCTGAGTAAGTTTTTAAGGATACCAGACAGTGATGGTGTGAGCCTTTAAAATTCTCCTCAGTTCTTCCTTTACGCTGAGTGACTCCGTATGTCCTCCGTATATCACTACCTATTTGTCTACAACCGCACTTGTGATTCCATGTATGTGCATCTGCGTATTTGGCGACCATGAGGGCTAACGCACTGATTATACCTCCTATTGGCTAAGAAATTCCAGGACCAGATTCACCTTAACAGTTAAGAGCATAATAAATACGACTCGCATCCAAATTCGGTTCTTTCCCGCCCCTTCACTTCAACCCTCTTTCCATTCACTGCTCCATGTACACTCATTGTCTGCATCTGCATCTACATCTACATCCATACTCTGAAAGCCACCTAACGGTGTGTGGCGGAGGGTACCTTGAATACCTCTATCGGTTCTCCCTTCTATTCCAGTCTCGTATTGTTCGTGGAAAGAAAGATTGTCGGTATGCCTCTGTGTGGGCTCTAACCTCTCTGAGTTTATCCTCATGGTCTCTTCGCGAGATATACATAGGAGGGAGCAATAGTTTTTCTATTATCTCCTTCACGCTTTCGCGATTATTAAATGATCGTGTAACGAAGCGCGCTGCTCTCCGTTGGATCTCCTCTATCTCTTCTGTCAACCCTATCTGGTACGGATCCCACACTGGCGAACAATATTCAAGCAGTGGGCAAACAAGTGTACTGTAACCTACTTCCTTTGTTTTCGGATTGTATTTCCTTAGGATTCTTCCAATGAATCTCAGTCTGGCATCTGCTTTACAGACGATCAGCTTTATATGATCATTCCATTTTAAATCACTCCTAAAGCCTACTCTCAGACAATTTATGGAATTAACTGCTTCCAGTTGCTGACCTGCTATATTGTAGCTAAATGATAAAGGATCTTTCTTCCTATGTATTCGCAGCACATTTCACTTGTCTACATTGAGATTCAATTGCCATTCCCTGCACCATGCGTCAGTTCGTTGCAGATCCTCCTGCATTTCACTACAATTTTCCATTGTTACAACCTCTCGATATACTACAGCATCATCCGCAAAAAGCCTCAATGAACTTCCGATGTTATCCACAAGGTCATTTATATATATTGTGAATAGCAACGGTCCTACGACACTCCCCTGCGGCACACCTGAAATCGCTCTTACTTCGGAAGACTTCTCTCCATTGAGAATGACATGCTGCGTTCTGTTATCTAGGAACTCTTCAATCCAATCACACAATTGGTCTGATAGTCCGTATGCTCTTACTTTGTTCATGAAACGATTGGGGAACTGTATCGAACATTAGATGAGCGTGTTTTAATGAAAATTATCTCAACAGTGATTAAGTCACTATACCTGTATGCTTAGTTTTATACCTTTTATGGAGGAAATGCACTTCGATGAGTGGCCATATCTTATCAGACATCTTGAATGTAATTTTGTTGATTAAGATTCCTACGTGTCCGTATTTAAAATGTTCAGTTAGCATCGCAGCAGGAATCACACATTTGTCTCTTCATTGCCAAACGTGTTTCATTCCTGGTGTTATTTCCTACTAATGTCCTCCTGGAAGAGAGACGACATATCTGAAAGCAAAAACGTATTTATGTTTTATAGAGAAAGACCCTACACTGTGTATAAATAAGAACGTTAATAGATGAGCGTGTTTTAATGAAAATTACCTCAACAGTGATAAAGTCACAATACCCGTATGCTTAGGTTTATACCTTTTATGGAGCAACTTCAAAATATTCCACTAGAAGAGGCGGATGAGTTACGCACTGTTAACTACCCAGTATTTAATATTGGAATTAATGATAAGTGGATCCAATTTATCTAGGTCCATCGTTTTGCGTCCACGCTTCACATTTCAATGCATGACCTGCTGCCCAGTGGAAAAACGGCTTACTCGAGTCATTCATATTTTGCGGTACTGACCAACCTCAAAACATACTGCTCTAAATAACTATAATTGTTAGATGTCAAATTATGGAAATAGAGTTGTAGTGTCGCTCAGTAGATTTTCCTTACTCGTCACTAGAAATATCTGCACTTATACTTCTAACAGCATATATGTTAGGGTCATCCTACCTCAGCCGGCCGTTGTGGCCGAGCGGTTCTAGGCGCTTTAGTCCGGAACCGCGCTGCAGTTTCGAACCCTGTCTCGGGCATGGATGTGTGTGATGTCCTTAGGTTAGTTAGGTTTAAGTAGTTCTAAGTTCTAGGGGACTGATGACCTCAGATGTTACGTCCCATAGTGCTCAGAGCCATTTGAACTATCCTAACTCAGTTATTGCGTTAGGAACTGGAAAGAAAATAATCTTGAGTTAGGTGTGTAAATGAGGTTCAGAATAGCAATGTTGTTGTATTAGTGCCCGACTGTCATAATTATGTAAAAGCTCCGTGGAGAGCCGAATTAGAATAAGTCATTTTCTTGTAAAATATTACACTTATGAAGCCTGATTCACACGAGCGGCTTATTGGTCAAAATAGACTACTCGAAGTGCGTGCGCCTTTCGTGCCTGCGTGTAAATCAGCAACCAACCATGACGCGAGTGTTTCTGTAACGTCAGTGATCTATAGATTGTGCCGAGTATGGAGCTCTAAATTTTCAAGTACGCTGCACAGAGACAAGGGACTTCGGCGGCGGCGTCTGCTGGAAATTATAACCTATTCTGACCGAGTTCACTCCTATTATATATATGGAATTTGTGCTTTCGTATCTATTTAGTGTTCATTGTGTTGTTTACTTTGTTTTCGTGGAACACTGAACAGTTACACAAGGTCCTGGTATTATTTCCTACTAGTGTTTTCCTACAAGAGAGACGAAATATCTGAGAGCAAAAAGTATTTACGTTTTACATAGAAATAACCTGCACTGTATATAAATAAGAACATTAACAGATAAACGTGTTTTAATGAAAATTATTTCACCAGTTATAAAGTCAGTATTACTGGACGAGAAAAATAAGTTTCGTTGTTATTTGGCGCCTAGCAAGAAAACAAGATACAAAGGATAAAGGAAAAAGGAGCAATGTCCTGCGTTCTACATACTTTCTGAAGTGTTTGCAAGCACATACTTTCTCGCGCAAATAAATGTATGTGTTCTGAAACGTTTGGACGACGCTTCCTATTCTTCCACTTCTTAGGAGTGAAGAATTTACCACAACGACTTTTGACAAGTACTTCCATTATGAATTCTGCTCCGGTCGTTAATAAACTCGAGTGTCATTGATTTTCCTACATTTTGTTACTATATTTCCGTTTTTCTGTAAAAAGAATAATCCCTCGTAAACTCACTTTCACCATTCAGATGCCAAACTCCACAGCAGACAGCTTTTACAACTGGCGCTGACGTGAAGACGAAAATGACCACTCTAAACAGACGAGACTCGGTACGGGAATAAAACGCCAGTGACGCTGCAGGAGCCACAGTTTTCTCGAGTAGTCATTTGAGAATAGAAAGTCGGTCGTGTAAACGGTACATAAGACTATAACTTGGTTGTTCAAATGGCCTGAGGGTAGACCACGGGTCTAGGGACTGGATGCACTTGAGAACTGGAGACCCACCAGGCGCTCACCTGAGGGCACTACCCTGCTGTTCCAAGTGATCCAGTTGAACGAAAAGTTGACTACCAAAGCTGTGGAACGGAGAGGCCTTTCACTTTCCCGGCGCAGCCTAGCTCTCCGCCTGTCTTTGGCTATGAAAATATTGTAGAGTGAGCAGCTGGTGGCATCACTGCACGCCCCAAATATGGAAGCGATGGCCCAGCTGACAGAATGATATCCGGAGCCCAAACGGCACGCTCACGAGCGAACCTCTCCTGTATTACAACACAAGAAGGAATGAGACGTCAACGCCTGAGAATTTTCTGAACCGGATCCTTGCCACCTGCTGTGTCGTGGCCAAGCTGGTAACTGCCGTTCTCCATGTCCCTAGGCTAAATATGTGAAAAGCGCAGCACGCGGATGACAGACGTTTATGAAACACACCGTTCTGAACAATGGATTTTTCAGACATAACTTTGGTGACGATGTTGTTACGCACTTGCTTCCAGACACTAAGTTTTCTTTCACGTGGTCAGGATGAGCTGAAATAAACGTCTCTTTGAAATACTTTAATAATAAATATCAAATGAGAGACATGTTTTGAACCATGATACAGGCATCTCACTATTAAACATTTTCAGTAATGATGCTCTGCTTAAGCGAACGAGAGTGCCAGAAACCATTAACGTGCTCTACAGGATGTTTCAGTAAGGGCGCGCAAAAATTTAACAGGACTGAAGAAGAAAAAATTGTTAACATCGAGTATAGATTTAAATGTCAGGAAGTACTTCCTGAAAGTATTTGTATGGAGTGTAGCCATGTATGGAAGTGAAACGTGAACGATAAATAGTTTAGACAAGAAGAGAATAGAAGCATTCGGAATCTGGTGCTACAGAAGAATGCTGAAGTTTAGATGGGTAGATCACATAACTAATGAGGAGGTATTGAATAGAACTGGGGAGAAGAGGAGCTTGTGGCACAACTTGACTCTAAGAAGGGATCGGTTGGTAGGACATGTTCTGAGACATCGAGGGATCACCAATTTAGTATTGGAGGGCAGCGCGGAGGGTAAAAAACGTACAGGGAAACCAAGAGATGAATACACTAAGCAGATTCAGAAGCATGTAGGCTGCAGTAGGTACTGGGAGATGAAGAAGCTTGCACAGGATAGAGTAGCATGGAGAGCTGCATCAAATCAGTCTCAGGACTGAAGACCACAACAACAACAACAACAACAGCAGAGGTTGCTCCACTGAACAATCTGAAGTAGGGAACCTGGGGTCGGAGAAGCCAGTTTCAGGAGATAATAGGAATAAAATCACGTTACTGTGTACATTTTTACGTACATTAGTTACAGTTAACTGCAAATACCACCACTGACACAGTGAACGTACCATTTGAACTTTCGCTTACAAAATTTGCTGAAACTGACAGCCATCAACCGCAATCCAAGCATGACATTTGCGAACAAGATTCTGACGCATCCTGGCAAATATACCTAGTGTGTTTCGAATCGCATCACAGGCAGCTACAATTCTGGCAACTAATTCCATCTCCGCATCCACTGGGGTCTCATACACAAGTAACTTTACGTATCCCCCTTGGAAATAATCATGGGGATTCAGGTCAGGCGATCTCGCAGGCCATGGAATAGGACCTCTCCTTCCACTCCAACGGCCAGGAAATACAGCACTGAGACTGTTGCGGACATCCACACTAAAGTGAGGCGGTGCAACGTCATGTTGTATCCACATCCTATCACGAACAGACAAGGCAAAGTTCTTTGAACAAACCTCAAGTACAGGTGGCCATTCAGAAGGCCAGGTAGAAGATATGGCGCGTACTCCCTGTTTCCTTGCTGGAAATAAAGAATATAGAAAAAATGGTTCAAAGGGCTCTGAGCACTATGGGAATCAACTTCTGAGGTCATCAGTCCTCGAGAACTTAGAACCACTTAAACCTAACTAACCTAAGGACCTCACACACGTCCATGCCCGAGGGAGGATCCGAACCTGTGACCGTAGCGGTCTATTGGCTCCAGACTGTAGCGCCCAGAACAGCTCGGCCACTCCGGCCGGCAAAGAGCATACATATAAGTAAACAGCGCAGTACGTGTAAATTTGTATATATATTAGTTGTAAATAAGCTGGAAAACGGTAATTATAGACAAAGCGATAGACAAGTTTACTTCCATATGCCCTTAATCTGGCTTCACCGATCCCAGGTCCCCTACCCCAAATTGTTTAGTGAAGCATTCTCTATGTCCTGTAAAATTTTTGGACGTTCTTACAGTAACACCCTGTAGAGATTCTTTGCAGCCATGGAACACAGCAACGGTGATGCTGCTTCCAAATGTGTATACACGAACACCACGCAGAAACTTTTGGTTACATAAAACGGTCTGATTGTAAAGGTTTGTCTTGGACGTTGCAACTCAGTTGAGAGAGAGGTGAAGGTTTGGGAGAAATTAGTTAATAGTGCGATGGTTAACAGGGGAAAGAAAGTTGTTTGGATAGCTGATTATGACGTGTTAGGAGATGATTTTGATGGACTAAATACCAGTATCGTTTGGTAGACTTATCTCTATCACTCAAGCCGTCATCCAATTGCCTTTGGGAGGAATGACCTTCACCCCGGTGGTCCACAATAGTGTCTGCTATTTAGTGTCAAGCGTATGAGTGCAGAGCAACGACTTAAGTGAGAGTAACGATTCTCATCCTAAACCGATTGGCTTGTTGGAGGGTAGGTGAGAGTAAAGGTACAAATTTTCGGTTTTAATAAAGAATTTTAAAAAATTGTTGCAAAGTTGTATCAGTTATGCATGCGGCATCTAGTTGACATCTTGATAATATTGTGTAAAAGTTTCATTTTCGCCCAACTATTGTTGGAGGACTTATAAAAGTATTCTTAAAAATTAATTTTACATGTGCGCAGGCCCGAGACAAGTATACGCCATGTGCATTGAAAAAAAGTAATGTGTGTGTGTGTGTGTGTGTGTGTGTGTGTGTGTGTGTGTGTGTGTGTGTGTGTGTGCGTTGGGGTTTACGGGCCTGAAAAAAAAATTAAAGAGAATTACAAATGAATGCATATAGAAACAAATTAGGAACTCTTTATTTGACAGCGAATGCACAAAGCAAATGTAATGATCTGAGAAGAAACATTTATCGAGGGAAACGCAACCGTGGATTATTGTTTGTTCTCCGTCCAGTGTAAAAGTCTTTATAAATCGGCCGAGGTTCTCAGTGCCTTTGCTGGTTTTAAGACGTTTTCTTAAGGCAACCTCTGAAAAGCAGCTTTGGGTACTTGCCATATTGAGCTCCCATTTTCTATAAGGCCAAGAGCTTGATGGTAGAGCGACTCTGTAAATGGCAGTCGAGTTGATGTTCTCGGTCGGTTTGTGGCGTAAAATTGCCACTATGCAAGACGTGATTATATTCGAGAATGTGTAAGAGGTAGGTATATTTGAAACAACCACTAACCAACGAAATGGAAACTACAGAAAAGTAAAATGAATTTAAACTCTCAAAGGTGAATAATGGGGCACCTAAGGTAAATTAATACCAACAAAAATGCTGGAGTTCTCTAGAATGGACTACACAAGTCAAAATGCAGGTTATGGGGTAAATGTTCACAAATATTTCCTTCACGAGGTAAGAAAACTCAGCGTGAACTTCTACCCCATTAGACCTGTGTACTTTAGCCCCATTCCGCTACTTTCTTTTTCGGTAATCTACTGGTAATATACTTAAGTAAAGTCGTGGAGATCAAGGAGGGTACTGAAAGTTTCCAGTCGCCAGTTTACCTATGTTAAATAGATTTAGATCCACCTAAAACTCAATCAAAATTATACAAATTTTACATCGAAAACGTACAAAAGTTACTTATCACATTTTCTTCAGCTACAAGCCTCCGACTTCCACGGGATTCTAGAACAGATCTGTGTAAATGATGACGTATGCGCTGCCTGCTAGGAGAGTAGTATTCTGCTTTAGGAACTTGAAAACTTAATGTGTGCTCTTTCCCCACGTCTACTTTTAACCCCACATATCCTGTATTTGTTTTTGTACTTCATTCCATTTATGTCTCGTTTTCAAATAATTAATGTCAATATAAATATTTGTTTTGTACGTCTTTGTAGTTGTGTGGCGTATCCCACTTTCTTGTAATTTTATTATTGTGTGTGTGTGTGTGTGTGTGTGTGTGTGTGTGTGTGTGTGTGTGTCCTTGGCCTTGGTCACCAATACTAACTGCACCTGTAAACATTTATGGCCTACCACATCTTTCCTTTTTCCTTTTACGTCTATGTGGAGCCCTCGTATTGTAAGTTGATCCTATTACATGTCCACTAAATACTTTTTGCTTGACTGTGATCATGGACAAATGTCATACTTTAATTGTTTTACACTAATTTGCGTCGCTATCATCATAATTTTTTCTTCCATTTCTTTGCTATTTCTGCACTAAAGAGTTCTGTGTATTTATTATAATTGTGTGCAGAGTTAGTGTGTACATAACTGTCTGATGATCTATTTCCGGATACCTAAAGTTACTTTACTATAGACATACATACAAGGACACTCGTGCCAATTGTAGTTGTACCTTTAATTAATGTTACTTATTCGGATGGACAGTGATTCTATGCAAAATTATAACTGTGTTGTTGGTATATGCCTTGTATGTTGCATGTGTCATATTCTGTGTAAGTAGCCTGTTTGTATGTTGGCAGCGCTAAAGACTGCGTTAACATCGCTGACAGAGCTCTGCGCACTCGACAAGAGATTCTGTGGTCGGACGAATTAGCAACTAGGGAGTGGATAGGGAAATGTATGGACATGATATTCTTAGTGGAGACTCTGTGTTGGCAGGACATGCATTGTAAAGTGAGATGAAATGATGTGTTTATAAGAAATACGCAAGGAAATGTATGAGGATAGATGTATGTTTGATCATGTTTGGGCAGTGGAATTATTGACAAATATATAATTTTTGGAACTGAACGTGACATGAATAAGGTAAATTTTTTTAAATACATTGTTTGTTCTTCAACAAAATCTTTCTTTTGCTAACCGTATGCCTCCTAGTAGTTAGAGTCTATAGTAGTTAGAACTTTTATTTAGCTGGCTATTGTTGCTACTTGTTGTAATTGCTGGATTTCGTGTTATGAAGATTTTCTGTGAGGTGACTTGTGAAAAAGAATGGAGTTTCCACTATCGGGATTTGTGTTTGAAATGTGTTTAGGCAATTAACAGAGTTGAAGATAGTTCCATATTTCTTTAATTTCATGTTATTTGGATTTGTATTATCGTTAGTATTTCTTGCAATATTGAAAGTCATGTTGTCAATGTATAGCAGCCAGCTTGCGTTGGGCTTTTATACTGTGGGTAATAAATGAATAGGATAAGTCTGCATTGTATTTGTTAGGGAATATTCGGTAGATCAATGTTTGATAAAAAAAAATCATTGAAGAGTTAGTTTCGTCTATATTTTCTGAACTGGTCTCCCTGTGGAGGTAAGGTTACTTTATCAACTGCATTCACGTGTTTTTAGTAACTTTATGAAGAGTTTAAGTTACCTCTTGTGTATAATAAACCAAAATTCTTGTCACTTTTTCGCTATATGTTGAAAGCAAAAGGCACTTGCGAAATTATTTTCGTAGCGGTGGTATCGTGAAAGGTGGCTGTATAAGCCAACTTTCATTTTTACTGTTTGATACCGCTTAATTATCCCGTATAGGTTGCACAGACGAATTTTCTCTGTGTTGTACTCCCTTGGAAAGAGAAAACGGAGGGACGATTATATTTATTTTGTCTGTCAGCCAGTATACTCTCCACGTCCTCTGCATTTCCCCAGATAATCTCTGCAAAGTGGATAGGTGTGTGTAAATCTGCCGGTGAGGGATACAGAGACATTCTTTTTTATTTTTGTACGCTATGGGCTATGAAGCACTGATATCGGTAGCTTCCCCAAGCTTTGATATTTGTCCTGGTTAGAGAGGATAGGTTTTTGTCAGTGATAAAGAAATCATTTTAATTTGGTCAGAAGTGCTTTTTGTTTCGTTTTATTGAGTTTTTCAGTTTATCTGCGTGAATAATGCTAGAAGCTCTACTGTGTTATTGTTCAGACCGAAGTTGACCACCGGGCATTAGCATCTATTTGACTGAATACCTTTAAATTTGTAAAAATAACGATACTGCATTAAATCATCCTAACCAGATGAAGGTTTCCATGTGATGACCCTCATGTGGAGTATAGTACTTAGCTTCCACATTTTTATCCGAGTTATTGCCTGTGGCAGTTGCTCGTGTTCTTGTCATGTAGCTTGGCAAATCAAATCACCGAATTTGGCATTTGTTTTTAGATTTCTTGAATTCGACTGTGAGTGCGGCTTCTCCGCCACGTGTGAACAAAGAAACTAATGATATTGCAACCATAGCATATAGCACGTAGTTCTATGCAGAATGCCTCACAATTCGAATAATATTTTTCAAATGGAGTGAAGGTTATCGAATTTATCACTTGTAATAAGAGGACTTTGATTTTTACTTTGGGACCTCTCTGGCTCACCTGTGCAGTTTCAGTGTTGGTGGAATGAACCGTTTCTTTTACTTGTTAAGTTACATGTAGTTTTATTTAAATATCAATGAAGGATTATCCTCCTTTTATGAAGTTTCCAGTTATTGTTGTCCCCATCTTTGAATTCATTATGCTGGTTTGTCTTTTAATCTTTGTTCCAAACATAATCACTGTGTTAGTAAGGGACTGTAATTTCACTTCTGATTCAATGCTAGTTCGTATTCTTCAAGTGGGATGTGAACCACGACAATAAATTACCAGTATCAGTGATAAACACTTAATGAAAATTCCATCTCATCTCACACATACCCCTTTCCAATAATTGCTATACTCAGGAGATAAAGGGAAAGCTTATTAATTAAGTCTGATAACTAATGTAGTTTCCTGCTTACGTGATGCGCACCATGTCTCCATGTAATTGGACCACATCACAGGGACTGTACAGTTGGGCTATTTAAGATCAGAGGTTCTTAAAAATCGTCCCAGTTGTCCAGTACTGCACACACGGTGGCGAGAGTGAAACATAACCTACATAAACTACTTATTTCCTCTCATTATTGGGGTGAGGCAACTACTGAAGTCAATGGTATATGGTAGCTTGTTCGCCTACTCGACATAGAATCCATTTACCGATTTCTAAGCTGATTCATTCGTTCAAAAAACAGCAAATAACTTGCTCTAGGAATACTCTGTACGATTCTGATTGAAGATCGAGTAGCAAGCACTTATTGTCAGCAGGAAAGCAGTAACTGCGGGTAGGGTCTGTGAGGAGAGCCCAGTGGTGTCGAGCTGGGACTAGTTATTGAATGCCACTGGAAAACAATCCACCTAGAACTTTCAACCGTTACAAGCTGCCCAGATCGACAGCTGGTGCTTTGGTCTAGAAGTGGAAATGTGGAGAAACAGCCACAGGTAAACCTAGACCAGCTAGACTTCATGTAGTAACAGACGAGGACATTTCAGTGTTGCGAAAGGTGGTTGTAAAAAGTTGTGTGATTTTAGTGGAAGAAATCACTCGTGAGTTCCAGAGTGGTACCAGCAGTCCTACTACCATAATGGCTGTGCATAGGGAGTTAAAAAGCATGGGGTAGAATGTTGAAGCAGCTCCTCATAAGCCACACGTTTCTATAGCGTTGATTGAGATGGTAAAAAGAACGACGCCGCTAGTCAGTGAATGATTGGAAACGAGTAATTTGGAGTTTTTCGTGGATGGGATAAAATAGAAAGGTAAAGTTCCGCATACAGGTCTTAGACGGGTCAATCGTTCCCGACCGACCGCCGCCTCTTCCAATGGCATCAAAAAATGGTTCAAATGGCTCTGAGCACTATGGGACTTAACATCTGTGGTCATCAGTCCCCTAGAACTTAGAACTACTTAAACCTAACTAACCTAAGGACATCACACGCATCCATGCCTGAGGCAGGATTCGAACCTGTGGCCGTAGCAGTCGCGCGGTTCCGGACTGAGTGCCTAGAACCGCTAGACCACCGCGGCCGGCTCCAATGGCATCACGGGATGCAGTATGGAGGGATACGTGATCAGCACACGGATTTCCCGGACGTCGGGTTTCTTGTCCTAGGAACAGCTACTAATCGATCGAGGGCCTCCTCAATTGGCCCCAAAGAGCTGAGGGCACCCCGGGGCAGTCAATGGAAGAATCCTTCGCAGCACCGGGAATCGAACGTGGGTCCCACGCTTGGCAGCCAGCCGCACTGACCTCAGCGACGTAGGTGGACGTTTCAAGGGTATGGTCCCCTTAACTGCACTTAAGAAAACGCTAAATGTCAAAGGATATGTACACATTTTGGAACATTGTGTACTACGAGCGGTAGAGGAACCGTTCAATGACAATGCACCCTGTCATAAAGGAGCGTCTGCGAAACATGGTTTGTGGGCAGTAACGTTCCTGAAATGGTCTGGCCTGCCTAAAGCGAGCTGAACACCATTAGGATGCGTTAGGACGATGACTTCGTTTTAGACCCCAGCATACAACATCACTAACTTCTCTGGTTCCGGCTGATGGCAAGGAATGGACTGCCATTCCTCCACATACATTCAGATACCTCATTAAAAGTGTCCTCAGCGTAGTTCAATCCGTCATACTAAAGTCCACTAATAGGTGTCCGGATACTTTTGATCAGTTAGTGTATTTGTTCCTTTGTACCGATGTCGTATTGAACCATTCCAATTTTGTGTTTTTCGCATAAATACCTGATCCTTTAATGACAAATATCTACGGGAATAACAGTCTCTGTACAACTAGATAGTGTCTCTGATATTGCGTGGACTGCCTGTTCAATGTTAAGTTGTCTGTCGATTTCCTAGAAAGATAAAAGCTGGTTGACAACAAATATAAGATAAATACTATTGTGGAACATTAACATTGTGTATTTAACTTTTAATATGAAAATATTTGTGTGCATGGTGCAAGAAATGCATAAGGCTTTTCTACAGGATACACACCGCTTCTGCCTTGATTGCCCATTACACAGACCACGACTGTCATCAGCTGCATGATTTGACGTGGCGATGTATGCAGCTCGTAGTGGCATCGTAGAATGCTGATTTTGTACAGATTATGAACGTTTCACGACATGTACGTTTAATTGTCTGTTGGCTCTCCTTTGTTGATTGCGGGACTGAATTCTTTCTTTGTGTCAGAAGCCATCACGACTTACTTTCTCTAGTTGCGTTAAAAATTCCACAGAAGTAGAGGTTAAATGGAACGGTTACCGTAGTGGCAGGATGAAAGGATCGGCCGACGTAGAAGTTCCCTCTCGTTATTATTTTCATGTCATGTGTCTCTAATCATCGGCCGGTTGAGGTCATCGTCTCGTGTGCTTTACCTGCCGTTCCAACAGTCTCTGTGATCAGGCTGCATCTGATGGGAAAAACTGTAAGATATTAAGAGGCTAGTTTACTCTAGACGAATCGCTTGATTCAATCATAAATATATGTCTGAGTGATGCTGAATGTTACTACCTTTATATAAAGAAAAGTATTACTTTCTCAATAACCTAAAAATCCGGGAGTTACACCCTAAATTTTTATATATGAAATTAGTGAACTTACTCATGGCAATTTTGTTGACCATGCCTGCGGTCACTTTCAGAACTCAAATTAATAATCAAATTAATTCATTTAATAAGACTGAACGTTGAATTTCTGATGTACCCATGTACCACCACAATAAAATGAAAACAGTGAATAGCTGAGGGAATACGAATGAGAACTGTGGCGTATTTAAGTTTACAAAAATAATGACAAGTTTTATTAAACCTTTTGTAACGACAACGAAGTGATAGAGCTTACACAAGAAAATGACAAACACAAATCAGAAACGGGATGGAGCTTGATTCGCAAAGCATTCGTTTGGGTGAAAGTTATATAAATTTTCCCCTGAATTAATCCCTTTTACAACGCAATCTGGCTTGTTTACGTGAATCCACTGTGAGGTCCAAATCTGCTCAGAAGGGGGGAACCACGGCCACGTATACCAAACACTACGGCGCACCGGAGGACAGTGAGCCTCGAATATCATTTAACGACCTTAAGCTGGTGTAGCAGTATTTTACCCTTTCCCGTTGATTCCGGCGGCAGTAGAAAACGGTGCGCTGCGGGCGAGGAGCGGTGCCCTGCGGCAGCTGTAATGCTGTAATGCTCTGACGCTTTCACGAAAATTTGCAAACTACGTGGACCGGCTTTCAGATTATTAGAACGCGGGAAACTTCCCTATCAATTCCGGTAGATTTGAGTATGAGGTACACCCGTTTGGTGGTCTGCCCAAACTGTGTGTGTGTGTGTGTGTGTGTGTGTGTGTGTGTGAAATCTTATGGGACTTAACTACTAAGGTCATCAGTACCTAAGCTTACACACTACTTAACCTGAATTACCCTAAGGACCAACACACACACCCATGCCCGAGGGAGGACTCGAACCTCCCCCGGGACCAGCCGCACAGTCTATGACTGCATCGTCTTAGACCCCTCGGCTGCCCAAACTAATTTGACTTCAGGCATTACAGGGCATGTTGGAATTGTCAAACGTCAGACGACCAACTGCGGACGAATAAGTTCACCCTCGTGACACACGATATGTCCGAGATTATATGCATTTCCATTGTCAGTACAGCTGGAAACTGTCACTGGCACTTAGCCCACCACAAGATACAGATCACAAGTCTCACCCACTAGGGAAAGACATAAACGTCTCTACCAGGGGAGAACCAGAAGACGAAGAAAGCAAAGAATCATAACCACTTTCCACCAAGCCTCGCTACAGGAGCCGAATTAGCAAATACGAAACTGCCCCCACATTCTACAAGCCAGTCGAACTATTCTCTAGTCATTGAATATCCCCTCATGGCTGTTTTGTTGTCCTCGTAACCAATCCAACACAGCACCAGGGATCCCACGCTGGTGGGATCAAGCCTCCACTTTGCATACCCCGAGAGGAAGAACGAGCTACTCAAAATCTCTCTTGTCTGAAAAAAAAGAGATTTTGGACTAGGGACGCCTCATTCTTAATGTAATCATAGCCATATATTTGGCAAAAAAAAGTCTACTTGAGCAGGGCCACAGTCCCTCATTTATGGAGAGCTCTAATCTTTCGATGCCGGCCATATCCAACTGCCGCGCGGAGTGGCAGCGCGGTTTGAGGCGCCATGTCACGGATTGCGCGGCCTCTCCCGCCGGAGGTTCGAGTCCTCCCTCGGGCATGGGTGTGTGTGTTGTTATTAGCATAAGTTAGTTCAAGTTAGTTTAAGTAGTGGCTAGGTCCCTTAGGAATTCACACACACATTTATTATTTCTGAAAGAAGGCTCTTAAGCTTAGCAGACAGTCGTGCTCATGAAATATAATGTTTCTGCCCGTCGCTAAAACAACCTGGCGACTTCCTGGCGTAATAGGAGTTAACGGTCTTGCCTCCACTAAACACGTGCTCCAGCCACTCTGTCTGTATCGTCCCAGCTTGAATGCGCAGAGTTTTATGACCTTCTCACGGATTGCATAAAAGCTCTGGTTACAGCAATCTCTTTTAAATGGCTTCCTCCAGCCAATTTTGCGCCAACTGGCCACTTTTGCATTGGACTGGAGCCTGCCCCAGGTAAAATGTTTTGTGAATTAGCGCCCCCCTGCTCTGACCCTAAGTGGGAAGAAGGGAGTGCTTTGGCCAGAAGTCTCTCTGCAGGTACAATCCACAGAGTGATGCTTCCCACAACCACTCGCACTTTCAGGTCGCTGCACTCGGGCATTTATGGCCCACAGTCCATCTCTGTCTCCCTGTTCTCCATCTCCTCCACTATGGCTCGTCGGGTACAAGTTCTCTACAGGCTACGTACGCATGCAGTTATATGAAAATGTTAACCAAATTTTCCTCATGTAAAAAACTGTAGTCCACATATACCAGATGCAGTACTGGCAAACACCAAGATGATGACCTAACAAATGAATTTAAATCTGACTTACAGTGTTGATAAAGTTTGAGAGTAGCATCCCACCTCTCAATTTCTCTGCCTAAAAATAAATTTTTACCTTACCTCTGTTATCGAGGTCTTCAGAGGTAATGTCAAGGATTCCCTGAATTCATTCTTCATGAAAATTTATGAGGTGAACAACCAAGGGTGTAACGCCGGAAATACACTCCTGGAAATTGAAATAAGAACACCGTGAATTCATTGTCCCAGGAAGGGGAAACTTTATTGACACATTCCTGGGGTCAGATACATCACATGATCACACTGACAGAACCACAGGCACATAGACACAGGCAACAGGGCATGCACAATTTCGGCACTTGTACAGTGTATATCCACCTTTCGCAGCAATGCAGGCTGCTATTCTCCCATGGAGACGATCGTAGAGATGCTGGATGTAGTCCTGTGGAACGGCTTGCCATGCCATTTCCACCTGGCGCCTCAATTGGACCGGCGTTCGTGCTGGACGTGCAGACCGCGTGAGACGACGCTTCATCCAGTCCCAAACATGCTCAATGGGGGACAGATCCGGAGATCTTGCTGACCAGGGTAGTTGACTTACACCTTCTAGAGCACGTTGGGTGGCACGGGATACATGCGGACGTGCATTGTCCTGTTGGAACAGCAAGTTCCCTTGCCGGTCTAGGAATGGTAGAACGATGGGTTCGATGACGGTTTGGATGTACCGTGCACTATTCAGTGTCCCCTCGACGATCACCAGAGGTGTACGGCCAGTGTAGGAGATCGCTCCCCACACCATGATGCCGGATGTTTGCCCTGTGTGCCTCGGTCGTATGTAGTCCTGATTGTGGCGCTCACCTGCACGGCGCCAAACACGCATACGACCATCATTGGCACCAAGGCAGAAGCGACTCTCATCGCTGAAGACGACACGTCTCCATTCGTCCCTCCATTCACGCCTGTCGCGACACCACTGGAGGCGGGCTGCACGATGTTGGGGCGTGAGCGGAAGACGGCCTAACGGTGTGCGGGACCGTAGCCCAGCTTCGTGGAGACGGCTGCGAATGGTCCTCGCCGATACCCCAGGAGCAACAGTGTCCCTAATTTGCTGGGAAGTGGTGGTGCGGTCCCCTACGGCACTGCGTAGGATCCTAGGGTCTTGGCGTGCATCCGTGCGTCGCTGCGGTCCGGTCCCAGGTCGACGGGCACGTGCACCTTCCGCCGACCACTGGCGGCAACATCGATGTACTGTGGAGACCTCACGCCCCACGTGTTGAGGAATTCGGCGGTACGTCCACCCGGCCTCCCGCATGCCCACTATACGCCCTCGCTCAAAGTCCGTCAACTGCACATACGGTTCACGTCCACGCTGTCGCGGCATGCTACCAGTGTTAAAGACTGCGATGGAGCTCCGTATGCCACGGCAAACTGGCTGACACTGACGGCGGCGGTGCACAAATGCTGCGCAGGTAGCACCATTCGACGGCCAACACCGCGGTTCCTGGTGTGTCCGCTGTGCCGCGCGTGTGATCATTGCTTGTACAGCCCTCTCGCAGTGTCCGGAGCAAGTATGGTGGGTCTGACACACCGGTGTCAATGTGTTCTTTTTTCCATTTCCAGGAGTGTACATATCCTCCTATTTCCACCTATTGTACTATAAATTTTTTCCTCATTTTATTACCTGAAGATATGCCATTTCTGTGTCTTTATATGTTGTAATTGTTTTACTATATATATCCATTTACGTTGATGGATAATTGGTTTGTTTGGTAACTATTATTTGCATTTTTACGCTGGGTGTTTCCTAGGGAACACTATGCTATCAAACGATTACATCAATAGGTCGTGTGGAGAACCATAGTGTTTAGGATCTTTGGTAATGTTGGCTCTGCCGCGTGGAAGACGGGCAGAGCAGAGTCTGGCTGGAGTAGGGCGGTGGAGATGTGTGTTGAATGACGCTCCCGCGAGTTGCCGCGCTTTCAAGATTTGGCAGCATGTAATTGCGCCCGACTTGCTATTATAGTTTCTGGCACGGTGTCGCGGACGGGAAACATTAGCTGGCACACATCAATAGCCCGTTTCCCTTGGCGATCGTGTCGAGAAGAAGGCGCGCCAACATCCAGCTTCTTCAACAGCTACGGCCGACAATAAGTGATTGTCGCCACCTCCTCGATCGACGACTTCAAACCTTCAATCAACTAACAAGGAAGACCGAAAGCACGTAAAGTTTTAGATCTGTATGGCAGACCTCAGCTTTTCTAACTGTTCCATTTGCATCACTAAAATACAGCAACTTAGCATGAACCTTTGTTGATATTGTCCCAATTGCATTACCAAGCAGGGTCCCTTCCTTTTCCGAAATGAACTCGAGTCTCGTTGAAATTCAATCGCCAGCATTAAAGTAATATCATTCCATTTCACTGCTTTAATTTCAAAGTTCAGTTAAAGTATTCATAGCTGGCTACAATATTTAGATTACACAAGCACAAATTAAGAGTGCAAGTTTTGTTACCATATTTTAGCTTACCTATGACTGCAGTTCAGCTTGGTACGTACTAAATATTACTAATATTAATTGTTCAAAATCATTTAATTCAAGTTCAGAATTAAATCTCTTATTTCTAAATTGCGTAGATTCAAGTTGCTTTTGAGATGATTGTCGAGTTAGCCCAAGACTAACCTTATTTTATTTTATTTCGTAGTGCTTCAGAAGCAAGGTTCACTATTAATTTGTCACTAAATTAACTTTCAATTTTCCGGTTTTATTAATTCTTTTGCTAAATTAAGTCAGAGTGTAGCGAAATTTATTAGTTCTGACAAACATTCAGTTTTCACACAACACGTGTCAACCTTCAGTTGCCACGCTTTTAGTGCTGATTATATGTGCATTAACCTTTCTTTTTCAGTCATTATAGTAGTTGCCCATAGGACTGGCGACCGTAATTTTCCCCAAATCTCAAATATCTAATTAACGCTAGTTAGCTGTTAACGTAACGACCGCACATTTACTTTCTTTATTAACTTTACCCCTTTTTCAAAATTAATTTCCATCAATTTCATTTACATTTTTCCTTTAATTTAGATGTAACCCTTTCCTCCCTCTTTACCGACAGATTAATGTCGGTGACGATTGCTTTTCCCAAATTTCCATTAGATACACGCGGTTTAATTTTTCACTGTCATTAAGGTCGATAAGTGAGGGGGAGGCTACAAGGGACGAAAGTAACTGGTGTGTAAGGAGGTATTTCATACTCTCTTGTACCCTAAAGCAGGGCCGGCCGGAGTGGCCGAGCGGGCCTTGGCGCTGCAGTCTGGAACCGCACGACCGCTACGGTCGCAGGTTCGAATCCTGCCTTCAGCATGGATGTGTGTGACGTCCTTAGGTTAGTTAGGTTTAACTAGTTCTGAGTTCTAGGGGACTGATGACCTTAGAAGTTAAGTCCCATAGTGCTCGGAGCCATTTGAACCTAAAGCAGGACACATGAAAGCAGACCACCCGACTGAAGTGTTTCGATTAATAAAATGCTGAGTACCTCGTGCCTGAAGCCGTAGGTGATGTACGTGTGCGCTAAGCACTATTCTTTCAAATTCAGAATGTCAAACCGACATCAGTGAGAAGATATGAATCTGTCTTCTACCATCCTGGAAATCAAAGTATTGGAAGCATAACTGCAGCGATCATCCCTTCTAGAACTGGTCTTATGATCTAGACAAACCGTCACATATTTGTCGCTTAAATCGCATGTCAATAGGTAAAAAAATTTGCGTAGAAAATCTGACAACAGTACAAACTTTTTATGGAAAATACGGAAGAATAAATTCGGTATGATGACGATCAGCAGTAAGTATGATGTAAGTCCGTTTCGTTTGCGACGTAAATAAAATTGTAAGAAAGGAATAGTCGTATGATGGGTAGTTGCCGTCATGACGTTTTTCAGCCAGCTAATTCGGGAACGGTCTCTTCCTCAGCGCTCATTCGTCTCCTTCGACGCGATGTGTAAGAACTGTTTCTTACGTGTATCTGTTGGTTGTATGTGACTGTAATGCATGTATATATAGTGTGGCGTCATGCTTGTGTTGTACAGTAATAAGAGAAGGGAGACGGTGAAACCTGGAACCGACACAAAACCAGATAAAAGTGTTAACAATTCTGTTCCACGGCATTGGACGTTCAAAAATATATTTTAGTGGAATATACTATTATTAAAAAGGGAAAAGGTACCCGAGTCTTCTTTGATATTGTTGTATAGTGTTGTAAAGCCCTCTGAGAACTAAACTAAATTTTTACGTCTGTGTTGCCCATCATATGTGCGCACGATATTTTTTCTGCGACGTCTCATATTTCAATGGTAGCTAAGTTGGGTGGCAAAATCAAATATTTGATTTATAAAACTGTAATGCTACACTGACTGCGTCAAAAGTGAAACACATTTATTCAGGTTATGCCACAAAACTGAACCAAGAACAATTAAAACTGTTGAACAATAAGAAATGCTAGATTCCCAAAACGATAATGCTTCCCACAGCTTCCATTTTCACGAAACGACTGATCACGGTCACGGAGCTTTGTCATTGGACCTGCTGAATCTTCGTACTGCACTTTGTTCTAAACGAAGAAAAATAATCTCTCATATAGCATATGATGCTCTCAGATAACGATGCAAAACATTCAGTTCTTGTCTTAAGACTTTTATGTAAGTCCCAATACGTTCATATGGTCGTCGAGGCTCAACCCACGTACTCAAAGTTGTTCTGCATTCTAGTCTTAACGTGTCTTGGTATCCCATATCATGTTCACATCACTCGCATGCCACCGTTATAGTGATTTTATGGAGCCATGGTTGTATAATACTTGAAGAATATTGTCACATAGACTCCGGAATCGAGTTCTCGCTACGAGCGCAGGGTCGCCAACAAGAACTAACACTTCACACTGATAACATGTTTATTGAACACCCGCGGAAAGCAAACACGCAGCTGTACTGTATGCATCAACAGAGAATTCTCATATTTATACGTATACAGAATGCTCTAGCAAATTCCAATATTCCATAGGTAAGTCCCAGAGCCTTCCTGAATTCAAATATTGAATGATAAGTAATTGTAGTAGGCGAGAATCGATCCAGTAACCCGAAAGTCGCCAGCCAGCAACTAGAGCCTTTTTTACGTTCTATTCTTTTTCCTGCAAGACGCACAGGCCGTAGCAACTCGACTAGAAAATACTTCTCTTTGGACCACCACAGAGGGGAGGAGACATCTTGTCAGTAGTGATACAATCGATAAGTGAGCGCCCTCGTCTCCCACCCCCTCTCTCCACCAAGTGCCCCACCCCTCCGGAAACGTAAGCAAATGCTACGAATCTGTAGGATTGAATCAAGAAACAGTTATTGTGACAGTACGAGACCTATGACACGTTTAGCAGTTACTATGGCTTCCCCACTCGTGTCATGACCAGGACCTCAGCATATTGAATTAAGGTAGCAGAGCGTCCTCCACTACAGTTGACTTATCAAGTTCTCGTTTGCGACACTTGCCTTTTCTTACAACACAGGCAGTGCAATATCGTATAAACAGGCAGCGGATTTTAAAATGTCCTCTCCTGCACGGGAATTATATAATGTGTGTACGAGTACAGGGTTGTCACGCAGGAACGGTGAGATATGGAAGTTTGGGTCTGGCCTTGAGTCGTGCATGGATAGCCAAAGCACTTAAGGCGGCCACTTGCGTCTAGCGGGAAATACATGTTCGAAACCTGCTTCGACACAAATTTACATTGTTGTCATTCCCATATACAGCAGATGTTTGTTCGTATTGGCAACTGAGAAAGTATTTCATGCCTTTACGTACATCTGTTCGTTCAGCCACCGTTCTCTCCGTAGTACCAATGTACACCTTTCGACAACTACACGATATTCTATGTATTTAAGTTTTTTTCTTTTCGTAATGGTTAGCGAGGAGTCTTAACGAAAAGATTTTTTCCACTGTTTCTTCGATTAAAAGCAGATCCGCATGTGGTTGCGTCAGAACGCGTGGAAAAGTCTTCTGCACCTGCAACAACTCGACTTGAATACTAGAAGAACAAAGACATTTTTTGGGTCACAAAGTTAATTGGACAGCGAATGCCCATTTGTTACATCGCTTCTGTTACTTTGAAGCTAACAATAATCCCAAAATTAATTTGGTCCTTTATGGAATTTGCTGTTAAGAACGATTCACAGCATAAAAATGTTATGTTCATAAATACAACACGAAGAAAAAAATATGCCGACTATTCACATCTTAACCCAACTCATGCTGAAAAGAGAGAGCATGCTAGAAAAAAAATTGATCCCCCTCCCTTGAGAACTGAAGGTCCTCACGGAGAGTGAAAGCAGGTTAAAGAAAAGAAAGGTTATATTGTTTAGCATAATAACCCCTTCTAATCCACAGACCAATTTCTGAATGAATCTAATTAATAAATTTAAATGTAGATGAAGATAAGTGCAAAAGTAAACTATGTAAACAATTAGCAGTTCGCCATACATTCGCTAAGAAAATGTTATATTTGTAAAACAGCTGACTCGTTCTGCAGCATAATGGGATATCGTAAATTCGATCATGGAATAACTGCACTAAACTAAGAACTATTTGCCGACGCCCTCTGTGAGATTTCGCTTCTTAATTTAATAGAAAGTAGGAGACGAGGTACTGCCGGAAGTACAGCTGTGAGGACGGGCCGTTTGTCGTGCTTGGCTAGCTCAGATGGTAGAGCACTTGCCCCCGAAAGGGAACGGTTCCGAGTTCGAGTCTCGGTCCGGAACACAATTTTAATCTGACAGGAAGTTTCATATCAACGCACACTCCGCTGCAGAGTGATAATCTCATTCTATCTATGTATTGGGTTGGAGCATAAGTTCTTAGTGTTTTTCCACAAGTTTAATAAACGCAACATATATACATAAATACTTTAGTCATCAATAATGTATTTCCACTATTTGCAACAGCCTGCCAATGCTGGGGTAGCCGTTCTGTAGTATCTAGGAAGCCTGCATACTCGGTTCGCTAGACAACCAACTTGTATTAATGAGTTTTATTACAATTAATCAAATACAATACTTAACATTGGCACTTACACAGATGTACCGCAAGTAAAGGGCGATGTACGAAACAATCAGTCTTTACAGCGACTGCTGATCTCTAACTGACAAAAAGTCTGTCCTGAACTGCTATCGAAGTGGCTAATCTTGAAGCTGCTATCCAAGTCACTTACGATGACGCTGCTACCAAACTGGGCCGCCACCAGGCGCGTATGTCCTCTTCACCTAGGGGCCGCTGCTGTCGCGTTGTCGTCCTGGAAGAGGGTCGGTTAGCGTACGATTGGCTGACTTCTTCTCACAGCCTTCTCTGCCATATCGTTCCCGACTTGCTTGCTGGCGCTTGACTTTACGCCGTAACACTTTCGATTCCACGACTGTAGAAATCTCATGGTTTTAAGGCAAAGCACTCATCGAGCCATCCTCGGAGCGCATTTTCATCCGGAGAGGAAGGTCCTTGAAGATGGTTCGATATAGAGCGGAGAAGGTTAAAATTTGAGGGCGCAAGATCAGGTAAATAAGGAGGGTGCGGAATGACTTCCAAACCGAACTCATATGTAGTGTTTTTCTAAGTCTCACAGAATGCGGGTAGGTGTTATCGTCGAGTAGCATCTCTTCACGTAATCTTCTGGTTGTTGTTCTTGGAGTGTTTCTGCAGGACGTCTCAGTTGTTGACACTAAATGCCCGCAGTTATGGTTACACGTGGGGAAAGTAATACGTAGCACAAAAAATGTTCAAATGTGTGTCAATTCGTATGGGACTTAACTGCTGAGGTAATCAGTCCCTAAGCTTACATACTACTTAACCTAAGCTATACTAAGGAGAAACACACACACCCATGCCCGAGGGAGGACTCGAACCTCCGCCGGGACCTGCCGCACAGTCCATGACTGCAGCGCCTTAATCCATTTGGCTAATCCCGCACGGAATTAGAAGTACACCAGACCGTCGCTGTTCCACCAGATGCATAACATTATCTTTTGTGGATGCGCGCAGGTCTTTGTGTGGGGAGCTGCTGCTTTGTTTGGGCTCAACCATATTTTTTTTCCTTTTATTAGTGTAAAGACACCATAAACGGTACAGGATAGTAATGATCGGTTCATGAGTCAGCTGATAACGAGAAAACAGAGTTTCACATATGGCCACCTACTGATTTTCGCAAGTTTGGCTTAGCCCATGTGGTACCCATACATCCAATTTTTGAACCTTCCCCACTGCATGTTAAGTTCGCAGATGTTGGAATGATCACAGCTCATCACATCTATCATTTCTCGAGTACACTGACGTGGGTCATTGTGGTTTAATGCATTTCAACGATCTTCATCAAGACCTGAAGGTCTTCCTGAAGGTGAAGAGTCACTAATGTCAAAATAGTCCTACCTAAAACGAGAGAACCATTTTTTAAATTGTACTCTGTGTAGTGGTTTTAGTACCATACACGGCGGATTGTTTATAGCTGCTGGCGGCTGTGGCCGAGCGATTCTAGGCGCTTCAGTTCAGAACTGCGCTGCTGCTACGGTCGCAGGTTCGAATCCTGCCTCGGGCATGGATGTGTTGATGTCCTTGGGTTAGTTAGGTTCAAGTAGTGCCGCGCGGAGTGGCCGTGTGGTTCTGTCACGGATTGCGGGGCCCCACCCACCGGAGGTGTGTGTGTTGTTCTTAGCATAAGTTAGTTTAAGTAGTGTGTAAGTCTAGGGACCGATGACCGATGACCTTAACAGTTTGGTCCATAGGAATTCAGACACATTAATGTTCTGCATTAAGAAAGATGGTTCAAATGGCTCTAAGCACTATGGGACTTAACATCTGTGGTCATCAGTAACCTACACTTAGAACTACTTAAACCTAACTAACCTAATGACATCACACCCATCCATGCCCGAGGCAGGTTCAAAATGGCTCTGAGCACTATGGGACTTTTCATCTGCGGTCATCAGTCCACTACAACTTAAAACTACTTAAACCTAACTAAGCTAAGGGAATCACACACATCTTTGCCCGAGGCAGGATTCGAACCTGCGACCGTAGCGGTCACGCGGTTCCAGACTGAAGCGCCTAGAACCGCACGGCCACACCGGCCGGCCCCCGAGGCAGGATTCGAACCTGCGACCGTAGCAGTAGCGCTGTTCCGTACTGAAGCGCCTATAATGGTTTGGCCAAAGAGGCCAGCTTACGAACATTTTAAGTAGTTCTAAGCCTAGGGGACTGATAACATCAAATGTTAAGTCCCATAGTGCTCAGAGCCATTTGTGCCATTTTTGTTTCTGGCTGCTTCCACTGCTGTCACTCGCTCTGAGCTCAAACAAAAGAGTACGTCAGAAATGTCCCGATATCTCCACTTGGCACTCAGTTTTCTAGTGTCCACAGCTTCACTTCTGGCATAGCGCTATTGAGATCGGACATTACAGCAGTGAGCTGGCGAGCAGTATGAGTCACGGCAGCACAGGTGGCGTCAGATGCCAGAGTGAATGTAGTTTCCATGCGATTTGGCAGCGGTCACTAGCTGACAGACACTGTCTGAGCTGCAGTCGAAACATTGTCATTTTCATTTGCAGTTCTCTTTGTTCAATTTTCCAATTGTTTGTTAATTATTAACATAATTTTGCTTATTTACGAGAGTGAATAAAGATGTGAATGTGAAATAAAGCTTTATGTAAAGTTTTTATACTATACATTGTAGTAACTAGTTTCCTGAGGAATATTCGAGAATCACATTTGCGTTAGTCACTCGTATCGGAGAATTTGTTATAAATATTTCGTTGGTTTATGGTACCAAGGAAATGAGATTATGATTTTGGTAAAGCAGTTTTGTTAAAAGATTTATGGATTTTCAAAATTTGTGTTTAATTTACTGTTTTGATTCAATGACAAATTTTGATTGGTTCTGTATACATACTCGGGATGGAACGGGTTTGATGCTGTTTTCCGACTGGCTGTGATGTTTCTCTGCGAATCATAAATTAGCATATTTGTGCCAATTTTGGGAACTAGAACATTCTTTTGTGTAGAGAGATGAATAGAGTCGGGGCTTGGATCTCATAGTGATCAGACCTACTGATATATGCTGCCATGCCTGCCATGAAAATTATTAATATTCTGATATTTTGGTACCAAAAAGTCTGAGACGTGCCGTAAAGCGTGGAAGAGATTTCGAGTTAATGCATGGTGTGAAATTCAGAGCGTTTGGTGACACTGCTAAATTCCCAGTAGTGTGTTGCTTACTAGCGAATATGAATATTTTGTTACGTGAGACATTTGAGCGAGCTATTCTAAAAGAAACAGTCAGTTTGTAAAGTGAAGTCTTACACATATAAATACTTTCATTTAACTATTATTAACCTTCCATCGACAAAATAAGTTTTAGCGCGACTTGTGGTTACTAGGAGTGCAGATGTTTTTTCTATAACTATTTCCTCTTGAGGCCTGCATTCCAGTAACTTCAAGATGTCGTCCGTGGGAGAAGAGATTCACCACAAGGTCTGTAGAGGTATATACGTAGCAGAATCGCACCGCACATCTCCAACTGACGAAATCACAAAATGTGAACTCAAATAACAGTGAACTACAAATAAAAATGACAATCGATAAATAAACCCATAGTATCCGGAATACCAACATGTAAAACAAAAACGTTGTGAACTCAAGCAGCAAACTTATACGAGGCCTATCGGAAAGTAAAGTCCGATGGGTCGCAAAATGGAAAACACTGCGAAAATCAAAAATATTTTATTTGCAACAGTTAGCTACACCTTCCAGCTACTTCTCTACATAGTTGCCGCTCCGATTTAGATATTTGTCGTAGCGTTGTACCAACTTTCCAATACCCTCATCGTAGAAGGAAGCGACCTGCGCTTCCTGCCCATTCTCTACGCTGGTTTGTAGCTCGTAGTCTGTGTCAGAACATTGTCTTCATAGCCAGCGGTTCATGTGAGCAGACATGAAACTCGGGGAGAGTCAATTACTGCCTCTGTTATGGGTGATCAAACACATCCCATGGAAAACTCTGCAGGAGCATCTTCATTTCCCCTGTAGAGTACGGTCGGGAATTGTCATGCAGAAGGAAACGCATGGCAGCTATGTTATGTGGGCTGCATGATATCAGGCAAAATCTCACACCAGGCCCTCATACTTGGCTTGAGACACTATTGACCTAAGCATCTTTACGTGTTCACTGTGTGCTCAGAACTCAAAAGAGTGAGGTGACGCGATCGATGGCCACACTAGATTCACTGCCCAACGCATCTGTGCAAAGCTTCATCCGATTTTTACTGTGGTTTCCATTTCGCACCCATCAGACCTTACTTTTAGCATAGCCCTCATAAATAGCTGGCCTGGAGTTCAGTCCGTGTTTGGTCGCCATGGCGTGCGGAAGTCCACTGCGGCTGTGTACAGCGAAGAGCGTTTTTACTGATGTTTGCCTTCCTCGGGGAGAGAAACCTGAAATCTAGCTTTGAATCGAACACCGAAAAGTTGCTCCTCTCGCTATTCGCAGATGCATGTTTAGTGATGTACAGTTGCTCAATGTGGAAATGTTTGGTATTCATATTGACAATACTGTGAATAATGGGCATGCAGAAGTATAAATAGGGACGTTTGTGAATGAATAGTCAGAGCCAGGAATGGTAGCGTAAAACTTATGCATAATAATGCGTCTGTCAGCACCGTATCAACAATGTACGCAGGTCCTGGCTTACAATCTTTGAGAGTCTGTAATTCACCGTTCAAAGTGACCATCGAAAGGTCACAGAAATTCTTAGTTTATGTGGGACAGAAAAGAAATGTGTTCAGGAAACGTTTTCGCATGGCAAGTTCAATGGCGATAAAATAGCTACAGTAGAATTACAAAAGCACATACGCTCTTATAGGACTGTATATGGCCAGAAGACGTGTGTTGTGTATGAAAACCAGCGACTCACATGCTCCGTATGCAATTCCACTGAACACCTGAAGGGAAATTGTGACCTTAGACGTCCTGTACAATTGCATATTGTGGAAGGTCAACCTGAGGCAGTGGCGTATGCGCCTGCTCTGTAAGGACGGAATGACACCACTGTGGGTACATCAGGGCCTAGCGGTGGGAGACTTGTGAATGAGACAGTTACAGAATGCATCTCTGACTAACAAGAGAACCGAACGGAGAGCAGGAAATGTGATAATACGAGGACCATCCAGAAAGTAACAGATGTTTGGTCTATCGCGGCGGTGGGCAGTGCTTCAGCGGCTATCTTGGTGCCATAACATTTCTACTCTCGGTACGCATCCAGCGGTGGTAGGGTGTGCTCCGTCACTCTACTACTTTGCTTCCTGTGACGTGTTGAAATTTGTGCTGTAATAGAAAATCCGGCAACTTTTGAGGTGCTTTCTGTGGTTAAGTTTTGTTGGGAAAAACTGAAAACCAGTAGAAATTTATTGCGACTACTGTGATGTATACGGAAAAGGAATACTGAGTGAGGAAATGGTGCATTGATTTTAAAAATGGCGTATCAGTGTTCACGATGAGGACCGCATTGGTAGGCCTAGCCTTTTGACTGACCAAGGAAGAAACTTTCCACTGTTCTTTCAGAGGTGTACCGTAAGTCTCTAGAAGAGCGTAGCGCTCCAAAAGATTGGGAAAGGGTTCAGGTCATCCCCCCTTTCAAGAAAGGACGTCGAACAGATGTGCAGAACTATAGACCTATATCTCTAACGTCGATCAGTTGTAGAATTTCGGAACACGTATTATGTTCGAGTATAATCACTTTTCTGGAGACTAGAAATCTACTCTGTAGGAATTAGCATGGGTTTAGAAAAAGACGATCGTGTGAAACTCAGCTCGCGCTGTACGTCCACGAGACTCAGAGGGCCATAGACACGGGTTCCCAGGTAGATGCCGTGTTTCTTGACATCCGCAAGGCGTTTGATACAGTTTGCCACAGTCATTTAATGAACAAAGTAAGAGCATAAAGACTAACAGACCAATTGTGTGATTAGATAGAAGAGTTCCTAGATAACAGAACGCAGCATGTCATTCGTAATGGAGAGAAGTCTTCCGAAGTAAGAGTGATTTCAGGTGTACCGCAGGGGATTGTCGTAGCACCGTTGCTATTCACAACATATATAAATGACCTAGTGGATAACATCGGAAAGTCACTGTGGCTTTTTGCGGATGATGATGTAGTATATCGAGAGGTTGCAACAAAGGAAAATTATACTGATATGCAGGAGGATATGCAATGAATTGACGCATGGTGCAGGGAATGGCAATTGAATCTCAATGCAGACATGTGTAATGTGCTGCAAATACATAGAAAGAAAGAGCCTTTATCATTTAGCTACAAAATAGCAGGTCAGCAACTGGAAGCAGTTAATTCCATAAATTATCTGGGAGTACGCATTAGGACTGATTTAAAATGGAATGATCATATAAAGTTGATCGTCGGTAAAGCAGATGCCAGACTGAGATTCTTTGGAAGAATCCTAAGGAAATGTAATCCGAAAACAAAGGAAGTAGGTTACAGTACGCTTGTTCGCCCACTGCTTGAATACTTCTCAGCAGTGTGGGATCCGTACCAGATAGGGTTGATACAAGAGATAGAGAAGATCCAATGGAGAGCAGCGCGCTTCGTTACAGGATCATTTAATAATCGCGAAAGCGTTACGGAGATGATAGATAAACTCCAGTCGAAGACTCTGCAAGAGTACGGGCTTTTGTTGAAGTTTCGAGAACATATCTTCACCTAGGAGTGAAGCAGTATACTGCTCCCTCCTACGTATATCTCGCGAAGAGGCCATGAGGATAAAATCAGAGAGATTAGAGCCCACACAAAAGCATACCGACAATCTTTCTTTCCACGAACAATACGAGACTGGAATAGAAGGGAGAACCGGTAGAAGTACTCAAGCTACACTCCGCCACACACCGTCAGGTGACTTGCGGAGTATGGATGAAGATGTATTTGTAGGTGGTAAAACTCAACGACAAAATCAGTGAAAATCGTCGTTTCACGATTATTGAACTTTCGTAACATTTTCCCCAAATTCCATAGAGTTTGGTGCATGAAACTGTGACGGAGAAACATGGTTAGCACAAATTTTGTGGTAGGTGGGTTCTCAAAATCATTACGGAGACCACAAAAGAAAACAGAGACTAGATGCAACACTGATCTTCCTCGAAGATTAGGAGAAAAATTGTAACAAAATTATCGACCGTACCGTAACTGGGGACGAGACTTGAGTTAATCATATCCGTTGTGAAACACTTAGGCAGTCAATAGAATTGAGACACACACATTCTCCCAAGAAATCAAGGAAGTATTGACAAACAATGTCAGCCAGGTAGATCATGGCTACTGTGTTTTGGAACTATGAGGAGTAATTCTCGTTGATTTACTTGAACGTGGTACAATAGCTAACTCAAGGATGTAATCTCAAACAGTGGCAAAGTTAACGCGGGCAATACAAAACAATACAAAACAAATGTCGGGGAAAACTTAGCGTAAAAGTTTTGTTTTTTCATGGCAATGCATGTCCATACATGGCCAATTGTACCCGATAGCTCCTGGTGTGTCTTGGGTGGAAGGTGTTTGCTCATAGACCGTACAGCTCGGATTTGGCGCCGAGCGACTACAACCTCTTCCAAGCGATGAAGACGTGGCTCACTACACAACGCTTCAACATTGAAGCCGAGTTGCATGTGGTCTAATCCAGAAGTTGCAGTCCCAGGCGGCAGATTTCTAAAGACGGTATTGAGAAATTTGTGCCACGGTATAAGTGCCTCAACTTGAATGGTGATTATGTAGATAATTTAAAGTAAGAGTGTACCTTTAAAATACATATAATAATATTTTGTTTTCCCGTATTGTTAAATTTTGATTTCGAAACGTCTGCTGCTTTCTGGATAGTTCTCATACGAGTAACTTAACAGACGAGGATAGCAGTGGCGTAACTGTTGACACGCACGATGACTATGTGCCTAGGGAAGCGTAACAGAATGCGCAGACGGCAGTGAGCGTTAGTGAAATTAGCACAGCAGAGCAAGGGAGCGGAATGGAGAGAGGCACAGCAAACAGTCAAAGTAAATTAATAGGCGAAATTGCTGTCATCTTCACTGCCAACGTACGGCAACAGAAACATCAGAACGCGCCTCTGGAAGTGGAAGAGGATGTTGATATGGATATTGGAGCAACCGATGGTGACTGTAAATACACAGAAACTAGGTATTCTGATTACACAGAAAGCAATTGCGACGATGAGTCTGTGTCCGATACTGGAAAAATTCGTGGAAAATGGACCCGCTGCCATAACATATTCTACACTGCGACAGTTTTTACAATATTCCTAGCGAGAGCGTAAAACGACAACAGTACCTTGTTCAAAACCGATACGGCAAGCAGCAAAGGAGCAAAAAGAAAAAAAAGACAAAACCAAACTCAATTTTCTACTGTTAAAAACATAAAAGGGAAAAAGGGCTTTAGTGGACTGCAAGAAAAGATTGGCGAGGAAAATACTGTATTCCGGGGCAGACGCTGCACCCACCGAATGAAGTCTAACTTCGACCATGCAATAGAAAGTATGATTCTCTCTGTTTAAGGTATTCATATTGACAGTACGGTGAAAGTGTGTATGCAAAAGTACAAAAATAACGACGTTTGTGAACGAATAGCCAGGACCACCAATAGTAGCGTAAAATTTAAGCATAACGATGGCTCTGTTAGCACAGTGTCAATATCTTACACAGGCCTTGGCTTGCAGAATGATATGGATCATACTGAAACGGCATATGCACGGAGAGAAATTGGATTCAAGTTAATATGTTAAATACGGGCACACCTTTCCTATTTAATATGACTACTCCAGGGGTATTGAGTTGAAGTAAACTTCATTCTGTTATTTTTAATTGCTAAGTCTGATTTTTTTTCAACTCTTGATAGTCTGTATTGTGCTAAAAGAGATCTTAAAATTTCAGATGAACTACATTTATATGTTCGTTCTTTCATGCACTGTGTGTTTTTCAGTCCATATTTTGTGCGTAATAGCGTCAACCAAAAGGATGCCCTAGTGTTTAAATTTATTTACAGGTAATGGCGCGAACATTTAAACACTGAGCTACACCATTAATGACTTTCCTTAACAATATTTATTTGTTTAAGGGCCAAATGTGTTGCGAGACTCCCAAATGTGTGGTCACAGACCTGTGGTACATTTTTGTGGTCTGATCCCATATGAGGCCTAACCGTAAACACTTTACTTGTCGCTGTAGGGCGGTGGTCTCGCGGTTCTAGGCACGCAGTCCGGAACCGTGCGACTGCTACGGTCGCAGGTTCGAATCCTGCCTCGGGCATGGATGTGTCCTTAGGTTAGTTAGGTTTAAGTAGTTCTAAGTTCTAGGGGACTGATGACCATGGCAGTTGACTCCCATAGTGCTCAGAGCCATTTGAACCATTTTTTTCACTGTAGGGTGTTCTTATGTTTGTAAACATTGTATGCAGTAATAGCTGTATTTCTATCCTAGCATTTAAAATAAATGTTTTAATATTTAAAAAGTTGGAGAGAAAGATTATATGGATGATGTAATGGATTTGTGTTACGCACTGAGAGTAACGGAGAGCGAATGAATATGTGAATTACAGGTATAACTTTTCTATTAAACGTGACAGAATCAATAGTGATTGTAGCTGTTAGGTAATGAAAGGTTTCAAGAATATCACATTTGACCAGAGGGTCCTTTTTCTGAGTGACGTGCAGTTTATTCTATTATTTCTGACTAGTAAATCTAGTTTTTTTCTGTTGTGTAACATCTGACACATTTTTGCGTGTACTTATAAATAACAGCATGAACATTTAAATTATTAACAAATGCCATAAATCAATTGTCTTAAAAAGTGTTTTTCAGCTTCATGATCAAATAGTACATGCATGGAAACTGAGAGGTCGCGGGCTCGAATCCCTGTCGCACCACGAAATTTTTCAGTGTGCCATTAATCTAGCTTTCCCTCTCTCAACGAAGTGAGAAGTCGCCAGAAACAACAAGCAGTTCAAATTCCACGTTAAACTGTAGGTTACTTTTCCCTGGTTAGATATCTGGGATAGAACTGGGACATGCAAGTCGCCGAAGGGTCGTTCACTAGAAAGACTTTACCCAGGCCGCTGAGATACAAGAAATTATTATTATCTATATACCGGGTGATCAAAAAGTCAGTATAAATTTGAAAACTGAATAAATCACGGAATAATGGAGATAGAGAGGTACAAATTGACACACCTGCTAGGAATGATATGGGGTTTTATTAAAATCAAGAAAATACAAACGTTCAAAAAATGTCCGACAGATGGCGCTTCATCTGATCAGAATAGCAATAATTAGCATAACAAAGTAAGACAAAGCAAAGATAATGTTCTTGACAGGAAATGCTCAATATGTCCACCATCATTCCTTAACAATAGCTGTAGTCGAGGAATAATGTTGTGAACACCACTGTAAAGCATGTCCGGAGTTATCGCGAAGCATTGCGTCGGATGTTGTCTTTCAGCATCCCTAGAGATGTCGGTCGATCACGATACACTTGCGACTTAAGGTAACCCCAAAGCCAATAATCGCACGGACTGAGGTATGCCGGACCTGGGAGGCCAAGCATAACGAATGTGGCGGCTGAGCACATGATAATCACCAAAAGACGCGCGCAAGAGATCTCTCACGCGTCTAGCAATATGGGGTGGAGCGCCATCCTGCATAAACATCATACGTTCCAGCAGGTGTTTATCAGCCAGGCTGGGGATGATGCGATTCTGTAACATATAGGCGTACCTCTCACCCGTCACGGTAGCAGTTACAAAACCAGAATCACGCATTTCCTCGAAGAAAAAAGGTCCGATAACGGTAGATGCGGTAAATCCAACCCATAGCGTGACTTTGTCGTCGTGCAATGGAGATTCCACGACAGTTCTAGGATTTTCGGTAGCCCAATTTCTGCAGTTGTGGGCGTTGAAAGACCCTCGGAGCGTGAAATGGGCTACGCTGGTCCACAAAACGTTACTCAGCCAATCGTCATCTTCCGCCATCTTTTGAAATGCCCACACCGCAAATGCCCTCTGCTTCACTAAATCGCCAGGTAAAGTTCACGATGCCGATGGATTTTGTACGTATACTATCGGAGGGTATGCCTAAGTGCCAACCAAACAGTATTGTATGGAATGCCGGTGCGACGTGCGACTTCACGAGCGCTGACTTCCCCGTGCATAGACGAACCCGCTACAGTCTCCATTTCTTCCTGAACTGCCTCAACAGCATTACGCCTTGTGCTCGGTCGGCCACTACGGGGTCTATCGTCTAAACAACCTGTGGCTTCGAACTTCGAAGTTCTACTCACACTTTTTCTGTTTTTGTCTATTTATTTATTACTTTTAGTGGAACCACACTACTTTTTGCGCCAGAATATCAGATCTTTGGTAGGTCTAACAAGAAATGGCCGACTAAAAACACATTGCTGCTATTGTTGCGGCCGTTGAGTGACTCGGCACCCGGGCGTTTGTATCATATGCAAAGAATCTTTCCCCTCACAGTCTCAGTCGTTTCCGCCTAAGACCATCAGCTTATTAAATTCTCTTTGATGTACCACTGCCTTCCGCGTGAAACCACCGATGCTATTGCAAGACAGAGACTTCAAACGGTACACTCAGGTACTTCTACGAATAGTGTGCATTGCAGCAGTCGCTCACAGTTTCCAAAACAATACTCAGAGTGCAGTTTTTTCTACGTGATTGTAGGAGATTTGTGTCTGCAAAAGTTTGTTACATAATTTTTTCGACGGGTGTATTTTGCGTAGGGATCATATTGAGAATTTTGTGTCGTCGTTGCCAATGTAGAGTCTTGTACCATGAGAAGCAAGGAGAGGGTGCTGTTTGGGGCTGGTATCCTCGTTGTACGAGGGTTATTTGGAAAGTAAGGAATGATCGGTCGCGAAATGGAAACTACAGCAAAAATCTGATGAAGCTTTACACAGATGATCGAGTCACAAATAAGGTGGTCGACACAGTACAAGCCGGCCGCGGTGGTCTCGCGGTTCTAGGCGCGCAGTCCGGAACCGTGCGACTGCTACGGTCGCAGGTTCGAATCCTGCCTCGGGCATGGATGTGTGTGATGTCCTTAGGTTAGTTAGGTTTAAGTAGTTCTAAGTTCTAGGGGACTAATGACCACAGCAGTTGAGTCCCATAGTGCTCAGAGCCATTTGAACATTTGACACAGTACAAATAAGTAGCTGTGCTTAACGTATCTGAAGAGGTGGGGCCAAACGTTGATGTGAGCTGCGAATCTCTTATGGAAGTGTTCCTGAGCTTGATTCTACTGGAATGATGGGAGGTTGATAACTGCATCTCCCAGTAGTTAGAAAGTAAAACCACCTCTATTAAAAAATTAGTTTTTTTCTTTTTGACTATTCTTTGCATTAGTTGCTTACGAAGACAATAAAAGTTAACTTTCTGAAAAATTATAAAATTATACTTTTCTTCATATTGTTGCGACTCAAAAGTTTAAGACGAAATGTCGTGCTTGGATTACCAAAGAAAATGTTATGACTCTGGAAAGTCATTCAGCTGGCATTAAGATGAGATAATTACCTTATTTTACCTCACCAAATGGTCAGGTATCCATGAGAACATCTGATGGCCACAAAGGAATGGTCGTTGGTGACGAAATTATTAGTATTTGCAGGATAAAATGTAATTTTAAAATCAAAATATAATTATTTATAACTGCTCTCCCCAACCATCGGTTTGGAAGTAAGTGGTTTAATGCTGCTATTGAAGTCTTATGGCCAGGACCCGTTACAGCACAGAGGTGCTTCGCGATATTCTGCACCCGTTTATGTCGCCCTTCATGGAAAGTCACCCTTGATTTACATTTCAGCAAGATACTGCCTGTCCGCGCACGGTGAGAGCTTCTACAGCTTGTCTTGTGACTGGAAAACCCTATCTTGGCCAGCAAGGTCGCCGGATCTCTTCCCAATTAAGAACGTTTGGAGCATTCTGGGCAAGGTCGTTCAACCAGTTCGGAATTTTGACGATCGAACGCGTCAGTTGGACAGACGTTGGCGCGGTATTCATCAGGAGGATATACAACAACTCTGCTAATCAATGCCAACCCGAATAACTGCCTACGTAAGGGCCGGCGCGTTATTAACTTGCTCAATTTGTGAAGCTGTTTCTCTTCAATAAATCATCTAATTTTTCTGAAATTGTAATCATTTGCTTGTCTACAGGGTGAAAAGCATTTAAACCGACAAACTCTGGGACGTTGTAGGGGACATCAAAACAAATAATTATTCCCTAATGTCATTTTTTCCTATGAGTAGTATTTAAACCGGTAGAGGAAGATTTCTCTGATGGCAAATTAATTAAATTTTCCAATTTTTTATGACCAAGAGACAACACATTAACACAACCCAATTTTAATTACAGTAGATTTTCAAAAATGCCTCCATTGACATGGAAACAAAGTTTACACCGTCGGATCATGTTCTGACTGACAAAAAACCCAGGAGTATCTTCAATTTTTCCTACTGCTGCTACTATCCGGGCAACCAGATCCTCTTCTGATGCAACAGGAGTTGTGTAAACAAGGTTGCGCATCTCTCCCTACACAAAAAAGTCCACAGGGGCCATATCTGAGGATCGAGCATGTCTTGGTACAGGACCACCTCTGCCAATCCACGTTTTTGGGAACCTTCGGTCCAGGAATCGACGTACACGATGACTGAAATGTGCCGGCGCCCCGTCATGTTGGAACCACATGCGTTGTCTTGTAGGGAGCGGGACGTCTTCCAGCAAGTCTGGAAATGCTCTGACGAGAAAATTGTAATAGTGCCTGCCATTTAATGGCACAGGTAGCAGATACGGCCCAATTAAACAGTCCCCAACAACACCGACTCACACATTAACGAAGAACCCAACTGGTTGATCAATCCGCCATGCGGCTGGTCCGTTGTGGTGCGCTACGTAGTACGCACCAACCTCATCAGTGTACTCACTCCAGGTGTATCGCTCCATTAGTAAACAGAGACAATGCGCTATCACGCTGGTGGACAGCAGTTGCCTACAACTGAAGAACGTAATACGCCCTCTAACAACTAAAGATCGGTCCGCAACTCGTGGTCGTGCGGTAGCGTTCTTGCTACCCACGCCCGGGTTCCCGGGTTCGATTCCCGGCGGGGTCAGGGATCTGTCTCATGATGACTGCGTGTTGCGTGATGTCCTTAGGTTAGTTAGGTTTAAGTAGTTCTAAGTTCTAGGGGACTGATGACCATAGATGTTAAGTCCCATAGTGCTCAGAGCCAGAACTAAAGATCGTAATACGGCCTTTAACAACTGAAGAGCGTAATACAGCCTCCATCGGTTTAAATAATCCTCATAGGAAAAAATGACATTAGGGAAAAATATTTGTTTTGATGTCCCCTACAACCTCCCAGAGTTTGTCGATTTAAATACTTTTCCCCCTGTATACTTGCACATCACATCTACCGACCTCTGTCTCGTTCGGGTAATTGCTTCACGGTTCGTGGTGGGTTTTTTTTCCCGTTAGAATGTACTGCCGTGTGCTTGGTATTTGGCATATTTCCGTATCCTAGTGACGCGAGAAGAGTTCAGTTTTCATAGCGCATTCGGCTGCAGCGCCATTCCATCCGCTGATTAAGTTGGCTTAGGGCAGAGTGCTGAGCAATTCTCTCTCTTCTCTGGATACACAAAGTTGCTGCGGCGCTGGTGCCTCGCCGCTCCACGCCGAGGTGTAAACAAACGCTCAGAGGCCGGCAGGCACTCGTGCCAGTATTTCTCGCAGCTTCTGCTGCAAACAACACCGAGCTTAGGGAATGTAATACTACTTTCAAACAAAGCTCCTTTACACAGAAATAAAAGAGCCTATGACCAATGAAATGATTTTACTTCAAGGGAAGTACAGCGCTAACAACATTGAAGAGCAGAAACTTAAGTTTCTCTCAAATTGTTTATTTCAGTTACAAATCGCACATACGTAAACGATACTTTTTCCTTATCTGTTGTTAACAGAAAGGTTTTTAACGTTTACAAAAAGCGCACGGAGAGGTATATTATTTATGACTATCACGTCAATGACTAACGTACTATATACATATACGAGTTGTAAAACTGGTGATTTGTTACATATTTTAGCGCAAACTAGAGACTACGCCCGTTAATTAGAGTTATGCTAATTTCTAAAGAGATTCAACTGGCTCTGAACACTATGGGACGTAACATCTGAGGTCATCAGTCCCCTAGAACTTAGAACTACTTAAACCTAACTAACCTAAGAGCGGCTCGGGATTAGCCGAGCGGTCTGAGGCGCTGCAGCCATGGACTGTGCGGCTGGTCCCGGCGGAGGTTCGAGTCCTCCTTCGGGCATGGGTGTGTGTGTTTGTCCTTAGGATAATTTAGGTTCAGTAGTGTGTAAGCTTAGGGACTGATGACCTTAGCAGTTAAGTTCCATAAGATTTCACACATTTTCAACTAACATAAGGACATCACACACATCCATGCCAGAGGCAGGATTCGAACCTGCAAACGTAGCGGTCGCGCGGCTCCAGAATGAAGCGCCTAGAACCGCTCGGCCACAACGGCTGGCAGCTAATTTCTATTTCAAAGGCATATCATCAAGACAAATGAATGACCCAAGTATTTAAAATGAAACGTTTTACGTTTCTTTATTGACAGCACAAAGCGTGAACGGAACGGAAATATGGATTCAAATGGCTCTGAGCACTATGGGACTTAACATCTTAGGTCATCAGTCCCCTAGAACATAGAACTACTTAAACCTAACTAACCTAAGGACATCACACAACACCCAGCCATCACGAGCCAGAGAAAATCCCTGACCCCTCCGGGAATCGAACCCGGGAACCCGGGCGTGAGAAGCGAGAACGCTACCGCACGACCACGAGATGCGGGCAGCCGAAATATGAAATACTGGCATGATAAGCAGGAGCCAGTCAGAGTATAAATTCTTATTTATACTTGAAAGTAAAGATCTTTTGTTTTTGTGACTTTAACTGAAGAATTAATGACTTCTCAAAATAATGTACAAGCATGGACCTTCTAAAAAGACGCAAGAAGACCACTCTATGTTGTTCATAATGTTGCGTTCTTAATAAACACAACTCATGTGAAGTGAAGTCAATTGCAGAACAGTAGTTTCAGTTATATTTTCATAGCTCTGTGATTTAGTCGGCAATTTTAAAGGCAAACGTGTATCTGTACGTTTCAATACTAATCTCACTAACGGTTAACGTATTTGTTTCTGCGTTAATTTATTCCATCCGTACAACAAAACATTGCAACAGAAAAACCATCTCACAGTTCTTAAATAAGAGTGTTTTCTGTCATCAGCTTGTGGTTTCATTAGCACTTAATACCACGTCGAAAGGCCCTTGGCTTTAATGACAGTCAGCATTCTGCGAGGAAAAGAATCTATTAGATAGTGAATAAATCACTAATGTCTGAAGTAGTGCTAGAGGGAACAGATGCCATGAATCCCGCAGAGCTTGTCATAAATCCGTAAGAGTAAGAGGAGTGGAGATCTCTTCTGAACAGCTCAGGTCTGGTGAGTTTGGTGGCCAGCGTAAGTGTTTAAACTCAGAAGAGTTTTCCTGGAGCCACTCTGTAGCAATCCTGAACGTGTGGTATGTCGCATTGTTCTGCAGGAATTTCCCAACTGCGTCAGTATGCACAATGGACAGGAATGGATGCAAGTGATCAGACAGGATGCGTACGTACGTATCAGGGGTCCCATATCACTCCAACTGCCCACACCATTACAGAGCCTCCACCAGCTTGAACAGTCCCTCGTTAACATGAAGTCATCAAGGGTACTCGAGTGGGCCTTCGGCTTCAAAAGCACGTATGGATGATGTTCCGTTGAATGGTTTGCACGCAGACACATGTTGATAGAGGACCATTGAAATCTGCAGCATTTTGAAGAAGGGTTGCACTTCTGTCACGTTGAACGATTCTCGTCAGACGTCATTGGCCGTAGCCATGTCGGAGATTTGATATCTTGCCGGAGTCATCATATTCACGATAAACCCGTGAAATAGTCGTGTAGGAAAATCCCCCCTTCATCGCTACCTCGGAGATGTTGTGTCCCATCGCTCGTGCGCCGACTGTAACACCAAGTTCAAGCGCACTTAAATCTTGATAACCTGCCATTGTAACAGCAGTAACCGATCTAACAAACTGTAACACCAAGTTCAAGCTCACTTAAATCTTGATAACCTGTCATTGTAACAGTAGTAACCGATCTAACAAACTGTGACACCAAGTTCAAGCTCACTTAAATCTTGATAACCTGCCATTGTAACAGCAGTAACCGATCTAACAAACTGTAACACCAAGTTCAAGCTCACTTAAATCTTGATAACCTGCCATTGTAACAGCAGTAACCGATCTAACAAACTGTAACACCAAGTTCAAGCTCACTTAAATCTTGATGACCTGCCATTGTAACAGCAGTAACCGATCTAACAAACTGTAACACCAAGTTCAAGCTCACTTAAATCTTGATAACATGCCATTGTAGCAGCAGTAATCGATCTAACAAACTGTAACACCAAGTTCAAGCTCACTTAAATCTTGATAACCTGCCATTGTAGCAGCAGTAACCGATCAAACAAATGTGCCAGACACTTTCTGTCTTATGTAGGCGTTGCTGACCGCAGCGCCGTATTCTGCCTGTTTACATATATCTATATTTGAATATGCATGCCTATACAGTTTCTTTGGTGCTTCAGTGTATATGCTGCAGGCTGATCCTGCTGATAACAGATTAATGTCGCAGGATATAGGTGTTCGACTTATGGAATCATCATCTTACGCATAATATGGATATGCTGAGCAGCATCAAGATTATCATCTCACCCGTGAGGCATTCCAAGTCACTGGGGACACATCCATCCCAAAAGGGGATTATGTTTCGACAACCGCAACTGATAATATTGTCGGCAAATGCTTATCGACTGAGTAAATATTCCTCATTCAAACTAATCGTTCTCATTTACTTTCTAGCTGGTTTACCAAAACTGGTGCCTAATCATATACACCCACTCGGGAAATGTTTTATTGTTCTTAAACTGCATCGCGTTAGAAAATGATTTGGCCGTGCCATGCTGACAGCTTCACTATCCTACACCAGTGTTCTTACACGCCAGAGTCTATTTCCGACAGGACAGTTGGCTCCTCCAGTTTCTAGACATCGTCTTACCCTTTGCCACACGCGGCCTCCGACACCGTCAGATTACCTCCCTACACAAGAGCAAAATCGCAACCACTAAACGTCTGTTGGCGATGAGGTATAGTTTAAGAATAAATTAGCTTAACTCTAAGGGTAGGGAAGATATTTACAGGGGCTGGACAAAGAAACTGGAAACACCAAGAACACAACACATGAAATGGTGTGGGAAACTCGTTGGCTTTGAAAACGGCTTCCAGTCATTTCGGAATGTATAAATAAAGATCCCCTGTTGTTTTCAAGGGAATCGTATGCCACTATTTCTGCAAAGTCGTTGCAGGTTCAGGTAACGATGACGGAGACGGATTGCGACCGCTCATCTTTCTCTCCAAAGTATGCCAAAAGGCTCAATACTATTGAGATCTGGTCAGGGGAAATGCGTCAGCATTCACGTGGTCACAAAATCAGTCTTGGACGATGCGAGCTGCGTGAATCGGTTTTTTGAACGTAATTTTTGAAGTAATGTTTCGTCTTGCGGATATTAGCAACTCAATGGAAAATTGACAAGTTGCATTTGATTCGAGTCTGTGGTGTACAGGAGTTAAAACCTTCGTTGCGATTAACGACTGCCCATTAATGTGCTATTATCTGAGAATTAGAGCTAGTGTTGTGAACTAGATGATTGGATTAGTATCGGGGATTAGTTTCGGTGTTAAGTGTGTTCAGGTGTCAATTTTGTGGTCAGGTCCTCGAATTCACGCAGGAAAGAAATTGGCAGTGGGTCAATAAAAGCCTATTGGAAGTTGCGCAACCTCCACACGCCGGTCATTGATGGTATCAACTGTGACCGACATATGAGCGTATTGTGGTCGCCAACATGATGTGAGCATTTTGGAGGAACGTGAAATTTTGATGACAGTGTCTTAGAGACATAAACGCGAACTGTTGCGCAAATGCTTTCACAGAGGCACATGCACTGTGAGGCGACCACGTGACGGTCTAGACAGTGTCATGAATTAACATGGAAAACATCTGTTCATTTTCGAAAATTAAATCTCTTACCACAATGGATTTTAGTGCGAATGTGACGTTAAGAATCAGATTAACGCATTTTCGAACCACACAACGGAATGAGGGTGCTGATGTTTTGATAGCTGACGGAGGCTCTTCGCGGCATAATGAGTGATTCATGTACCCCTTCGGCATATTGAGCCCTTGCGATACCAATGTATTTTCAGTAATATGAGTTACCTAGGGGATAATTTTTTTAAAGAAGTACAAAATTTTTAATAGTTGTTGAGTTATATTAATAACAGTCCTTTTAAGGAGTTACTGATGTGCACTTACGACCCAGAATTTAAAAAATACTTTTAGTACACTTTTAGAAATACTATTGCACTTTCTGTAACGCATACTGTCTGTACCTTGTGACAAGCACAGAGAAAAATAATTTTTGAATACAAATTCCTTAAATTTTATTACTTTTATTCATAACACATTTTTCAAACAGATATTGATGTGTAAACAGGGTACTGAACCTGAAAATATTGAGTACGACACTTTTTTGACTAACTGAAATGAAAATTTGAAACATTTATGGAATGTGGTAGCAGAGTTTGAAACGTCCCCTTAGAAAAATTGTACAAGACGGTGCTTAAACTGACACACAATATTTGTAGCGCAACGCAATCTGACTATCAAAAATCCCTACAAAAGAGTGGACCTGACTAACATTAACCTATACCTTTCACAAATCACTTACCTTACAAAAATCTTCGTTACTCGAACTACTGCAATACAGCGAGCGCCACTACTGTGAGCTAAATAAAATATTCAAACTACTGAAGGCACTAACTACTGATAGGCATAGTTAGCAAATGAAAGATTTTGATAGAGAACAAACAATGTATTTACCTTAATAGTCATAATATATATAGCAGTTCATGACATCCAGTCTTCCAAATTTCAAAACTACGCCACCTCTCTCTCCACATCCACCACTACTGATGGATCACCTCCAACTGCGCAACGTTACGCGCTTTTAGCATCCAGCTGCCGCTGCCCAACACTACAATGGCAGACAACAATGCAAACTAGCCACAGACTGCACACAGCGCAGCCAGTGATTTTTATACAGAGCGCTACGTGGCGTTACCAATATAAAATAAACAGCCTACTTACAATTTCTTTAAAACAATAAATATTATTCTCAGAATTTTAAAATATTAACTTCCCGATTAGATAACAATAGTTTCAGAAGGTGGATACAAAGGCCGCAGCCCCCCCTTTTTTTTCTTTTTTTTTTCTATTGCGGGGCTCCAGAAGGTGAGATAGTCACGCCGACTACGGGAGAGTACACCAAGAAAATCTCGCAGCAAAGTTCTGAGCTACCATCCTACACCACTTTTTGTTAGGCCGTTAACTGCTTACTTGTTGGTTTACATCTGCGTATACAGTGTTTTAGAAGAAATAGTAAATACCGGGTGATCAAAAACTCAGTATAAATTTGAAAACTTAATAAACTACGGAATAATGTAGATAGAGAGGTAAAAATTAACACACATGCTTGGAATGACATGGGGTTTTATTAGAACCACCCCATATTGCTAGACGCGTGAAAGATCTCTTGCGCGCGTCGTTTGGTGATGGTCGCGTGATCAGCCGCCACTTTCGTCATGCTTGGCCTCCCAGGTCCCCAGACCTCAGTCCGTGCGATTATTGGCTTTGGGGTTACCTGAAGTCGCAAGTGTATCGTGATCGACCGACATCTCTAGGGAAGCTGAAAGACAACATCCGACGCCAATGCCTCACCATAACTCCGGACATGCTTTACAGTGCTGTTCACAACATTATTCCTCGACTACAGCTATTGTTGAGGAATGATGGCGGGCATACTGAGCATTTCCTGTAAAGAACCTCATCTTTGCTATGTCTTACTTTGTTAAGCTAATTATTGCTGTTCTGATCAGATGAAGTGCCATCTGTCTGACATTTTTGAACTTTTGTATTTTTTTGATTCTAATAAAACCCCATGTCATTCCAAGCATGATTGTCAATTTGTAGCTCTGTATCTACATTTTTCCGTGATTTATTCAGTTTTCAAATTGATACTGGCTTTTTGATCACTCTGTATTATAGGACTTGGTAGATAGACTAATTTGAACAAAACCTTCCATACGACATTTGGTCAATTTCAGTGGTTACTAAGATACAGCTGTTAGAATACTACGCAAACAGATACAGAAGGTGTTAAGCAAAGGCAAGTGATTAAGTTCAGAGTTGAATTTCACATATCCACTTCCAACTTCAGTCTACTTTTGAATTCTCTTGAGGACAAGAGTTGTAGCTCTCCTTAGGTTATCTTGGCGTGTTTTAACGGTGGCAGCACTCATAATCCCAATGATCAATTCGTCTCTTGTGTCGGGGCACCTCAAGGAAGTATGATAGAACCCCTAACAATTATAATATACAAGTCAGCAATCTTGTACAAAACGTGTCGCTTTTGTTGTCTTTAGAAGACCATTATGAAGTAACGAAAGACTTGGAAACTACCAACGCTTAATGCAAAGAATTGCAGCTGACCTTTCGTTTGTACAGCTGTGAGTTAAGAGTAGTAACGGAACTAAAAGTCCCGATATTTTCTGCCTACACTGTTGTGGATCATCTAAGATTTCTCACTCGACAAGTGTAGCCTAATACGGTCACGCCTCAACAAGTGTAATGCCAACCCTCCTTGTTCGTTGGATAACGTATGTAATCTGGATAGATCTGAGCGACTCTGTTGCCTAAATCATCTGGTGCGGCATATTTAGTGCTGACACCTAACACAAGGCTCTAAAGACGTTGCTTAAAATGTGTGTGTATATATTCTATATATTTCATACTGTTGCATTTTAGGAATTTAGATTAGCTGCAAAAACAATGACTGCCTGTGTAAGAGAACACAGTCCATTGTAAGCCACTCGGTTACCAGCGTACATATTATTCTTCACTTGTACAAAAATGCCGATCTGACCTACCTTTCGGCTATGCTCAAACTATAGTAACTAGTCGCCTACTATTCCCTACTACACTGTACAACAAAAGAACTGAATTTTAACAGAGTCCTCTGAAAATAATTGTTTTCAATACGACAGTCGGAAATATTACTGGATTAAACATATGAAACTGTAACAGTTTATGTGCGTCAGCGTGAAGAAACAACAAACTGCATTAATACAAATAAATAAATTCATGACTATATGATTTGACTGTAATAATGTAAGCAGCCAGACTGCCAGGAAAGAATGAGGCTCTGCAGGATTTGTAATCTAGCACTGGTGTTGCACTCCATCAGTTTCTCCACTCAAGTCGTTCACACACAGTTCTAGCTGGGTCAAAATCCCTAGTGGGAGAATAATATTGCCGGTTTCCTCGAGCCAGCCACTTCAGAATTGTGGAGCAGTGCATACCAAGTTGCGAGCCGCTTAATATACGCAGATGTCTCTGGGCATCAGAGGCAAAGTTTTATTTGTGTGCGCTGCACGACCGTTCGTTCCAGGATCTTACTTTGTTCCCACGTTTGTTTTCGCACCCAGCTATATCCCTTTAGCAAATTTGTTTTCCCTATGTTTTCCCTAGTTTCTTATTGTTGTACACTAATACCACAATAATACACTAATACTTTGTACCTGAACATTAACCACTGATGATGTATTTCACTCGTACGTCACTTTAAAAAATAAAAACTTCTTACAACTTTTACACAGTCTAAACGATGGCTCCGCAATATTCACAAACACAAATCATCATCAACGTTATGAACATGTCGAATTAAAGAAATTAATGCAACGTAAGTTAGCAGGAAGGGTATATCCTCTTAGGGGTGACGCTATTGGTCATTCTGAACAGAAAACTTCAAATGAACATATCACCATTTCTTAACCGTATCCGAGATGCAGCTGTCTGAAAATCATGGGCGTCAGTTGCATTTCCTTCTTCAGAAGTACTCACATGCTACGCTGTGTTGTCTTTACTGGCCATTTCATGCGCACACACATTCCGTACAGCCACTACCACAGTATTTCACTGAAATGGCTTCTGGGCGTTGGATCGGTCGCCGTGGAGTCATTTCTTGGCCGCCGAGGTCACGCGATCTTATTCCATTAGATTACTGTTTGTGGGGGAAGTCTACAAGCGCAGAGTGGACATAAAGGAGGAACTTCTCGCTAGTATTTTAGGTACGTTTGTTCAAGTAAAGGACCGTACGAATGAACTCTGGTCATCAACAGAACATCTCTCTACAAGAGCTGCAAAAAAAAAAAAAAAAAAAAAGTTGACGGTGGATTTTTTTAACATCTCTGGTGAGGAAATGTAAACAATTAAACAAGACATTAGATCATAATGTATCATTTACTATCACTACATTTGTCTTATTCCCAGTATTCCCAGTTTTTAAGTAGTCTGCTCAGAAACTGTTAAAAACAGGCCATCTGTTCAAATGAACTTTTTTGTTCAGAATCACTAACAGTATCACACCTCAAAGCATGTCCCTTTCCCCCTGATTCACCCTGTATGTTCCAACTGTTTGAGATACTGCATTGCCCTACAGTCAGTCATGGGACTGACTCAGAACCGTTCTTGAGCACCGTTAATCGGATTTGGACTCTTCCCGAGTTGGAATAATGGAAGTGAAAATGAAAAGATTCAAAGAAGAGGTGCCTCCTTTAACACTTGTTTGTTTGATCTCATTATGATTTATGCAGAAAATACACCGAAGCGCCAAAGAACCTAGTACACCTGTCTAATATCGTGTAGGGCCCCCACGAGCACGCAGAAGTGCCACAACACGACGTGGCAAGTCTGAAGTAGTGCTGGAAGGAATTGACACCATGAACCCTGCATGGCTGTCTATAAATCCGAAAGAGTACGAGGGGGTGGAGATTTCTTCTGAACAGCATGTTGCAAGACATCACAGATATGCTCAATAATGTCCATATCTGGGGAGTTTGGTGGCCAGCGAGAGTGTTAAAACTCAGAAGAATGTTCCTGGAGATACTCTGTAGCAATTCGGGACGTTTGGGGTGTCGCATTCTTCTGCTGGAGTTGCCCAAATCTGTCGGAATGCACAGTGGACATGAATGGATGCAAGTGATCAGACAGGAACCTTACGTCTCACCTGTGAGAGTCGTATCTAGACGTATCAGGGGTCCCACATCACTCCAACTGCACATGCCCCACACCATTACAGAGCCTCCAACAGCTTGAACAGTCCTTTGCTGATATGCAGCGTCCATGGATTAATGAGGTTGTCTCCATACCCGTACATGTCGATTCGCTCAATATAATTTGAAACTAGACTCGTCCGACCAGACAAATTATTTGAAGTCATCAATAGTCCAATGTCGGTGTTGACGGGCCCAGGCGAGGACTAAAGGTTTGTGTCGTGCAGTCATTAAGGGTACACGAGGGGACCTTCGGCTCCGAAAGCCCATATCGATGATGTTTCGTTGAATGGTTCGCAAGCTAACACTTTTTGATGGCCCAGGACTGAAAACTGCAGCAATTTGCGGAAGGGTTGCACTTCTGTTACGTTGAACGATTCTCTTCAGTCGTTGATGGTCCCCCTTTTAGCAGGATCATTTTCCAGCCGCAGCGATGTCGGAGATTCGATGTTTTACCGGATTCCTGATATTCACGGTACAATCGTGAAATGGTCGTGTAGGAAAATCCCCACTTCATCGCTACCTCGGAGATGCTGTTTCCCATCATTCGTGCGCATACTATAACACCACGTACAAACTCTTTTAAATCTTAATAACCTGCTATTGTAGCTGCAACAACCGATTTAACAACTGCGCCAAACACTTGTTGTCTTATATAGGCGTTGCCGACATCAGCGCCGTGTTATGCATATTTACATATCTCTGTATTTGAATATTCATGCCTGTACCAGTTTCTTTGCCATTTTAGTGTATGAAACTGTGCTACACGTTTAGAATACAAAGAGACTCGCCAACGTAACAAAATAATATAAAGGAAGGAAGTTTAAGGTTTAATGTTCAGTGCAGGACAATGTCATTTTAGACTGTGCGTACTCTCTGAATAAGGAGAGAAGCGGCTATGTCCCTTCTCAGGAACCATCTCGACATTCACCTTTAGCGATTTAAGAAAATCACTATTAATCTAAATATGAATGGCTGGAGGGGTGTCCGAAGTACTGTCCTCCCGAATAGACATCCAAAGCCTTAATACTGCGTCACGTCGCCGGCTAGCACAATGAAACTAAATTTTACTCTTATGTGCGGGTTACATGCGTGTATACTGTTCGAGTATTTATTTTATTTTTTTACGTTAGTTAGTCTGTTGGTGCTCAAAATATCAAATAATCAATAATGAGAACATATGCCACGCACTGTCAAGCGATCAATATGTGCTTCAGAATGACATTATCGTCTCATTGACGAATAGCAAATTCTTCTACAGAGACGGCCACTGTCATTAAATGGATACATTAAAATACTGAACGGAATTTTCAACGAACACAACAACATAGTTGTTACTATAGGCGCTTACAGGCTACGTGGCTTAGTTTGTGTTTTCCATAGTTTCCTCAGTCATTGTCCTGAAAATTTACGCTCCAAGAAAAATTAAGCGTCTTCGATAACGAATTGTACAGGATACTCATGGCTCTGAAAGAGATGAAATTTTCACGTATACAACTCAACTGTCTCGTATCGCAGAGGTTTGTGCAATGTGTTGGAGAATGCAGCCCGCAGAGAATTTTGTTCAAATTCTTGACTTAGTTCCTGAAATGTATGTCGGGTAACAAGTTTCCTCCAGCGAACTCGATCTGCTGGCAGGTTTTCAACTTCCTACTAGTTTATGTCCAAGCAGTCAAGATTCTTTGCAAAAGTTCGTTCCCAGATGTGAGGAAGTCCTTCTCTACTTCTGCATCCATCCGCATTTTCTCACAACAATGTTGACTTGGAGATTCTTCCATCTTTATTGCATAGAATTTGCCCAACATGCTTCAGTTTTCTTTCAGCAACCATCTTGTGCAATCTGTTTAGCCCGCTGCTTCTTAGTACTCATTCATTTTAAAGCGTGGTGGCAATGACTGATCTTCAAAATTCGCCTCATGCGTCGTTGCTGTAAGACGTTGAACATAAGTGCTGATTTTACCTACATTTGAGAGGTCTCATGCGACCATCTGTAGGATGATACATGATTTCAGCTTTGTAGACATATTTGTACAGGGTGTCTAAACCTTTTCGGTCAAGTTGAAACAGATGATAGCGGGCCCACAAACGATTATAGTGAGATAGGGAACCAATGGTCATAGCTGTGTATTTTTAGTGTTAGGGACATACACAGCTTACACTGGATGACTACAACGTAACTCATAGTAACTGTTCAAAGTGACGACCGCCAGTCTCAATGCATGCATGGCAAAGGCGCACGGAGTTTTATAGCACTCTCTCAAAGATCCCTGGTGTTTATTGCACTATAAGATAGGCAGCGTTTATCCTAGCAAGCAGGTCCTCATCCGCTTCTACAGGCGTTTCATATACCAACATCTTGACGTAACAACAGAGGAAAAAATCTAGAGGTGTGACATCGCGCAATAGTGCTTGCCTTGACAAAGGACCTCCCCTTCCTATCCAGCGATTAGGGCATTTGTTGTTCAGGTACTCACGGACATTAACATCAAAGTGGGCTGGTGCACTGTCGTGTTGAAATCATCTCCTTTCGTGGACAACAAGGGGTACAGTCTTCAAGAACTACGGCAGTACATATCGCAAGAACACCAGCTAACGTGGACCAGTGAAACGGGGAGGCAGCAAATAATGTCCTATTAGGTGATCTTGGAAAATGACCGCCCATATGTTGACAGAGAATCGTTGCTGGTGGCCACCAACGCGGATGCCGGGTGGATTGTCCTCACTCCAGACATGGCTGCTGCGGCTGTTGAAAACACGATCGCGGCTGGATAAAGCCTCATCCGTGAACAATACAGACTGTACAATGTTCGGCACTACAGTACTGTAGTGGGTAATCCATTGATAAAAGTGAACGGAGAGTTGAAAATCCGTTAGTCCTTTGTGATACGGATGTAATACCTGTTACATCTGCACTCTCTATTCTGTATCTCTCGAAGTGTGCGTTTCACGTGCAAGTTGATCGGCCACACGATCCAACACCATTTACAAAAGGTGTGGAGGTCTGACATGTCTTTGGCGAGAACACTGGCGGGTTGTCTGTGGCGTGAACGACCCCGTCAACTTCCACAGAGGTAAACTTCTTCCCGTTAGGGTGACGCCTTTTGGGAAAGCTTTATCTGTAAATTAGTACAGCTTCACGAGCGCTACATCCTGAAGCATTGTACACTCCTGGAAATGGAAAAAAGAACACATTGACACCGGTGTGTCAGACCCACCATACTTGCTCCGGACACTGCGAGAGGGCTGTACAAGCAATGATCACACGCACGGCACAGCAGACACACCAGGAACCGCGGTGTTGGCCGTCGAATGGCGCTACTGCGCAGCATTTGTGCACCGCCGCCGTCACTATCAGCCAGTTTGCCGTGGCATACGGAGCTCCATCGCAGTCTTTAACACTGGTAGCATGCCGCGACAGCGTGGACGTGAACCGTATGTGCAGTTGACGGACTTTGAGCGAGGGCGTATAGTGGGCATGCGGGAGGCCGGGTGGACGTACCGCCGAATTGCTCAACACGTGGGGCGTGAGGTCTCCATAGTACATCGATGTTGTCACCAGTGGTCGGCGGAAGGTACACGTGCCCGTCGACCTGGGACCGGACCGCAGATACGTACGGATGCACGCCAAGACCGTAGGATCCTACGCAGTGCCGTAGGGGACCGCACCGCCACTTCCCAGCAAATTAGGGACACTGTTGCTCCTGGGGTATCGGCGAGGACCATTCGCAACCGTCTCCATGAAGCTGGGCTACGGTCCCGCACACCGTTAGGCCGTCTTCTGCTCACGCCCCAACATCGTGCAGCCCGCCTCCTGTGGTGTCGCGACAGAGGTGAATGGAGGGACGAATGGAGACGTGTCGTCTTCAGCGATGAGAGTCGCTTCTGCCTTGGTGCCAATGATGGTCGTATGCGTGTTTGGCGCCGTGCAGGTGAGCGCCACAATCAGGACTGCATACGACCGAGGCACACAGGGCCAACACCCGGCATCATGGTGTGGGGAGCGATCTCCTACACTGGCCGTACACCTCTGGTGATCGTCGAGGGGACACTGAATAATGCACGGTACATCCAAACCGTCATCGAACCCATCGTTCTACCATTCCTAGACCGGCAAGGGAACTTGCTGTTCCAACAGGACAATGCACGTCCGCATGTATCCCGTGCCACCCAACGTGCTCTAGAAGGTGTAAGTCAACTACCCTGGCCAGCAAGATCTCCGGATCTGTCCCCCATTGAGCATGTTTGGGACTGGATGAAGCGTCGTCTCACGCGGTCTGCACGTCCAGCACGAACGCTAGTCCAACTGAGGCGCCAGGTGGAAATGGCATGGCAAGCCGTTCCACTGGACTACATCCAGCATCTCTACGATCGTCTCCATGGGAGAATAGCAGCCTGCATTGCTGCGAAAGGTGGATATACACTGTACTAGTGCCGACATTGTGCATTCTCTGTTGCGTGTGTCTATGTGCCTGTGGTTCTGTCAGTGTGATCATGTGATGTATCTGACCCCAGGAATGTGTCAATAAAGTTTCCCCTTCCTGGGACAATGAATTCACGGTGTTCTTATTTCAATTTCCAGGAGTGTACATGAAATGCATGTCTGCCAACTCTCGTCATAAGTAACGTTTCATCTTTAGCTATGCATCATTCACTGTATACAGTAACATATACGACAATGCAAACATCCGAATCTGCTTGATGCAATGGTCAACTGACACCTGGGATAGCGGTGTGCTTGCGGCACAGGGTAATGCGCCAGTAATGTGCATGCGGTCGTCCCACGACACACGTGCTATGAGCTAAGTTGTGTACAGTATGTCTGTTTAGTAATCATGCGTGTACGCTTTTTATCCCCCGGCACCTGTTTCTCTGTTCAACAGACACCCTGGATATTTGCAAGAGCGCGGCAGAACTGCACGTCCCGTTGCAATATATACACTGAGACTGGCGGTCGTCGGTTTGAACAATTACTACGAGCTATGTTGTTATGCAGTGTAACTTTCTTCGTCCATAACACAATAAAGCATTTATGACCATTGGTTCCCTAGCTCAGAATAATCGGTTGTGGAATCACTATCACCTGTTCCAATTGGACCCAAAAGGTTTGAAACGTCCTGTAGAGTCTAAATGCCATATCGATCGCATTCGTTGGAAGATTGCAGAAGATTTCCCAATTCCGCTGCTGATGTCTCCATTTACATCCTTGGTATTACATATGAGGCTGCCGAGAGCTGTGACTTTACAAACAGCCTGGTCGATTGTCGCAGGGTGGTTTGAATTTGACACAACGTCTGTAGGCCAGTATGAAGAAGTGTTACGGTATACAGCTGTCAGCTAGACTGTGGAGAGTCGAGCTGATTTAGGCGGAGCTCTAAGCGCAAGCATAGGGCTAGCCGGCAAGTGACGACTTTTTTTTCCAGGGTAGAAACAGATGTGTGCGAGTTCCGGCGGCGTGTCACGGATGGAGGAGCCCTGTGTCTTGAAATATTGACGCTGAATGTAGTATTACTGATAATACGTAAAAATGCCTTACTGGCACGGTGGGAAAAACCTAATGACAGCTTTGAAACCACAACAGTTGGACGAGCTCATTTCAAATTTGATTATGACATTAACAATAAAAATTTATTATTATTTATAGAAGTTTTAATTACCAGGCCCATTGTGTAATTTACACTTTTCGTATAGACCGATGACCTCAGCAGTTTGGTCCTATAAGACCTTACCATTACCACTTGTCATATACGAAATGAAAGCGGATGGTGCCAGTAATCACATGGACAGAGTTTTTTCTTATAAAAAAGTGTACAAAATGCTATAATCAATTTACTAATTTTTACGTAAATAGTGCCATAACTATGAAATCGTCCCTATATGTACAACTGATATTGTCACTATGAGTATCTCTTTTAATTACCCAACATTTTTAGATGTATATTTATTTATATTTGTGAGTTATAAAATATGTAAATATATTGTTTTGACTAGAATGCCGGATGTGGAGAAATATGTTTAAGATTTATTTGAAATTATTCAAGTATGGCATATATGTTTTATTAAGAGGTTGCAAATACGTCGCAAAGATTTTAACGAAAGTTTTATCGTACATATTTTTGTGAAACTATTAAGTACACTCTGAATGGTGGTCAGGATGAAACCATCTGCATCGAGTCAAGTAGTGTTCATGTGACCGTGCCTTTAAATAAGCGTGTACAGCAGAGTACAGGGTCTTTTGCCGTCTGTCTTTCGTCTTCGGCCGTTTATTGTGGGCCTTTTGTATATAATTTATCAGATGAGGTATGCCTGTGGTGAAGTTCTGGGCACCGTGTGTGCAGTTAATGTTTCTGTGGTAGTGGTGACTTAGGATAATTTTATGATAGCTCGTGAAAACTTACAAATTTCTGGACTCTGGTTCCAGTCTGGAGCCGTTTTAGTAAATGGCAAGCTCTCGCATGTGCGAACTTCAGTTTCATTTTCTTTATTCTTGCAGTTGGCAATTTGTAATGATTTGGTGCTATTAATTGGTTTAAAGTGTGTTCGTAAAGCATTGATGATTGTAAAATTTACATTCTTTGTGAATGATAGTGAGAGCTCATGCTAACGAACATTAAGAAATCGCTACGGTTTTCCCGAGTTAATTGCACTCATATGTGTATTTATTTAGCGCATCCTGTTGTCTGTAAATGTTGTTTGCACAAACTGATTACAAATTTGCACTGCTGTTTAATTATTGACAAGTTATTCATTGAGTTGGTTTATATGTGGCCACCATTCACATACATCGTGCATATCTGAAATTAATGTTTAAATCAAATTACAAAGAAATCTGGTTTAGCCAATATTTTTATCTTTCGGGATTCCGAACAGAAATCCCAACCATGGTTCAACTAGTTGTTAATATTTATTTGCTTCTTCGTCTCATTACTACTGTAATGTTTGTATGAACATTATTGCGTTAAATATTTTAGGCTGAGTGCGACTGTGTATGGCCACCCCCTATTGACAACAGCGAGCCACGCTAAATGTTACGTGCCGTACATTACGTACACATTGATGGGACGTTCTACAGAGTCGTCATCATTTATCTTGAAAGGGATACACGAAGTGAAAGAATAGAAAAGTCCCATGGGGGAAGTCGTAAACTGAAAACCTGCCAACATTTTGTAGTACCTTCTGAGGTACAATAACTTTAGTGGGTACATCCCACTTTCTACGCACATTGTACTTATTTGACCACCGTATACTTTTAGCCCTAACAAACTGGCCGTTCCATTCATCTAGGTAGTCATTAGTTGTTAACTTTGTAGCACGTCTGCCAGAAGAACATTGTCATCATCATAATCCAGAGCCGTTAAGTCTAGATTGCTCATTTCAGAGTCTTCCCCTGTTGCAATTGCCAATAGTTTTTTCCATTATGAAATGTTTGACTGATACGTAAAGGAATGGTGACTGTATCCTTGTTTGACGTCTACCAAAATGTGCTCTATAGCAGCTTGATAAACGAATGTCATTCTGGCGGATCCCCAAGCATGTCGCAATTCGTGGCAAGATCGCAGATACTGCGCCGATCAGCATGTGAAGGAAAATCAGTGATAACATGCGATGTTCTGTTGTTGTCAATGACGTCAGTGGTGAGCAGGGTGACTACTGGAAACAGGTGAGAACAAACTCGACAATGGCTTACCTCACTCCATTCCTTCAAGCGAAACTAGATACAGCTACTTCGGCATCGTATAATGCACTACTTTGCAGTCGGTGGTTTCCTTCTACGTCATGAAAGGCCACTGCAAACTGAAACTGAAAATTTAGGATGTTGCTCAGAAGTCTGCAACTCTTCATTTGAAAAGATGCATGACGATACATGAAATCTTTTGGAAGAGATGACAACCATCATACAGGAAACTTAGAACACTTTTCTTCATGTCTTGACTAAAATATGTCATTGGACACACAAAAATGGGTCCATAGAACCCAGTTGGATCCTCAACGATGGCTGAACGGATGTCTTGGAAATGACAACGAAGGGACGCTCCATACCATTGATCTAATGGGAGATGACTGCTTCCAGTCCATAATTACAGGTATCTGCGGCCGCTATGATGAGCTTTTGAAAATCATATTGGATTAACGCGTTGGGTTTTACGAGTACCCCTCTGAGGTCATAAAAAGCCTGTTGGTAGGTTGCTAATAGGTGCCACTTTACTCTCTGACATAACAGATGGTGCAATAGATCTGCAATGGCCACTGCGTGAGGAATGAATTTTCTGTAGTAATATAGTTGGCTGGGGACTGAATTAAGCTGCTTCACATCCGTTGGAGAAGGAAGATTTAGGATGAACTCGGTATGTCTCAGCATAGGTTGGATACCTGTAGACTAAAGATGAGGCTTCCGAATTCCACATGATGGACTAAAGAATCACATTTGTCTTTGTTGCTCTTTAATTTATCCCTCTCAAGAATTTCCAGATTGTGGGACATCCAACGGATTTGTCCTCATGACAATAAAGTCACTCAGATAATAGGACATCTCCGAGATGGTGTATCTCAATTCTCTCATTACCACTGAACGATAGCCAGGTCACTGGATATTCCAAATGGGAAATGGTCGTATCGAAATAAGTCAAAGGGCGTACTGATCACTGGAATATGGTTTGCATGTTTAGTCAGAGGCAACTGGAGGTAGACTTCCTACGGATCTGTCTTTGTGGATAGGTAGTTCAGCCACAATGGTCTCCACCTTGGGTATGACGGAAGTGCCCACAACTGCTCGGACATTGATCGTGCACCTGAAGTCATCACAGGCACGAAAGGAAAGGTCTGGTTTTTCAACCAGGACTATGAATGTGACCAACAAGATATTAGCGGTTAGAATGAAGACACCCTTGTCTTGCAACCGTTATACTTCCAAATGTAATTTGTCTGTCAAGGCAAAATGGGCGTTATTGTGCCCTGACAAATTTTGTTATCGCTACCGGCTGTAGAGTAATTTGGGCTTTGTAGTCTCGGATGCAACTCGTCTTTTCATTAAATACGGTGGCGTATTTCTACAAGAGGTCCTGTACATGTGTGCTAGATAAGACAGTCTGTACCTGGATAGCAGATTAGTACTTCCCCAAACCTAGCTTGGAGAAGGGGTTGAGGCCCCAAATATGAGTGGTGGCCGTGGACTGGACCACCTAAAACTAAGTTGTGAGAACTGAATATTTGTGTCCGTTGGTTGGAAGGAAATAGCCACAGACTGTAGTGTCATCATTACTGAAGTTGCTCAGTGTTTTGTGGACTGGGTGGTGATCAAGTATCTGTATGTTTGCACGTTGAGGTTGTAACACGCGCGGGGGGTACAAATGGGGGTGGGGGACCCATAAACTTTCACTTCTGGACCGTGCGCCTTATCGACTTCACGTACCTGATAATCCCGCGGCGGTCGTGTTGTTCTGCTTTATACTGCTGCTGGCTTGCCTGAAATTACGTATGTAATGTGCAAGTAAGTTAGGGGAGCCACTGAACGTCAAAGCACAGGCCGAATGATGGCAGGAAAGTTTTACGCTCGTCACTTATACACAGATATTTGGTACCCGCCATCCTTGACACTAGTAATAAATTTTAGCGCTGTCCACAAAGTTAAATTTACAGTTCACAGTTCTCAGTTGTACGACCGTGCGCGTAACCGTGGCGGCGCCGTTGATAGTTGATAATGCGGAATCGCGATGATCGAACGCACGTCCTACGCTCGCTACGAGACACTCGCACTTGTTTGCACTCTTTTATGATAACTAATTTTTGCTGATTCATATTAGTTCATTCTGAGAGACCGGACACGGCGCGGATGATTGATACTGTACGGTACGACACGCAACGAGAGGATACATTGTCGAAAAATAAGTCCAAGTTGAAAGTACACTTAGAACAGGACAGAGTTGTATTTACTTGAAGCAAAAAAAAAAGTTCAAATGGCTCTGAGCACTATGGGACTTAACACCTGAGGTCATCAGTCTCCTAGAACTTAGAACTACTTAAACCTAACTAACCTAAGGACATCACACACATCCATGCCCGAGGCAGGATTCGAACCTGCGACCGTAGCGGTCGCGCGGTTCCAGAATGTAGCGCCTAGAACCGCTCGGCCACAACTACCGGCTGCTTGAAGCATCCGACACTCCGAGTTTGCTGTCGGAATTATCGTCCGGGAGAAGCGTGTTGTCCACATTCATCCGCAGGATGGAGTGACAGGTTCGTGGCGCGACTTGAAATAAAGAGTATACTTGACCTGAAAGTAACATTACTGACGCTGATGACTGATAAAACAATTCAAGCAAGAGCGTATCTTCCTGTTAGCTAGAAAACCTGAGATATCCTGAGGGTGGAACTTAGCGTCCGGGTTGACAGTAGTCTCAGGGTGCAAAGAGCAAACAGAGCTGCGACGCTTTTGTTGAGTGTGCAACATCAGTGACGAACCTACCACGTCGGTGAAGAGATCATCGTCTGCTGAGATGCTTTTATTAGCGGTAAACGAGTGTTTAAGGAAGGTCCGTTTAACTTCAGTAGGTAATTCTTCTCACTCTGAGATTTAAGAAGAAGTACAGAGTTCAGTTTGTTACATACTGTCCACTAGCAGCAGCTTCCAAGGAGGCGGTGATGATTGCTGAGAGCGATGGCTTTATGCTTGTAGATGTTTTGGCTGATCGCTGGAGTTGAGTATCCTTGTCTGTGCTACGTCCGTAACTGGCTGGCCAGGTGAGGGGCGGCTTCTTAAATACACTCTGAGCGGAAGGGTAGTTACTTATCGTGTTCTCCGAAAGGCAAGTGACTGGGGTAGTCCGTGGCTGAAGAGCCGCTGATGGCGATGCAGGAGCCACTGTTAACGCTGCTGGTGCCGAGAGATTTGCGCAGAGCATTCCCGAGTCCCGTCGGTAAATATTTAATTTCCTAGTGGTGCAAATCTCGCTGGTTTAATTTTTTACTGGTGGCACTTACTAGCTAGCGTTATTATCCTGGCGCCTGTTAGTGCGGCAACCTATCAGTCACAGCTGTGTTGGAGAGTAGCTCTCGTTCTGGGATACAGAAGCTCGCTTCCTCAAATGAGCACTGTCCCGATTGAAACTGGTATCTCACATTCTTATTTGTACTACCACTATAATTACGGAACAAAGCATTTCTTTCATTAAACAAAATTTTGTTTTTATTTGTGAGACTGTGTTCGAGACTGTTCTTAGCAGGGCACAGCATCTCTTTTTTCTTCTTATACGGTTCGAAAATATGCCTTAATCCTCTCATCGCAGCACTCTGCAACTCTTTCTATATGTGACACCTTAGAAAGCAAGGAGTGCATTGGTAGCTCATGACGTGATTGTTGCCTATTTGCAGTCGTCATTGTCTTGGAGAGCGCCTCCTTCATAACACGTGAATCGTAGCCATAAGTTAGTTAATACTGGAGAAGATGATAATGGTAATCGTTGAAAGCGTGAGGTTTTACCCTGAATTTATGTGACAAGGAGTCTGAGAAGATTTTATTCACGAAGAATGCTTGTCACGATGCTATTAATCTAGGCATTAATGCGGTTGTGGTTTTATTCAGAGTTGTTATGCTTTTTTCAGCAATTGTAATGTATGTATGTATTTTAAATAAAATTAAGTCAAAAGCAGCTCAGCTGGCTTATTTTACTCCTCTTAACTGGTTTTGACACATTAATCTGTCATCGGAAGTTTATTATTGGCTTTTTACATGGATAAGCAGACGTCAATACTTTCGTCAGTGAAGCTTGACATCGCAAAATTACATATTCCAAGCAGTAATTATAACTGTAGGTAATAAGTATCGTAGAATCGTACAGACACACCATCGTCTGACAGTAGCACAGTCTGGCATATGGAGGATGTATAAATTGACATCACTGGCATTGCGAAGCAACTGAAAGAGTTGAAAGCAAGTAACTTGCCAGCTCCGGATGGAATACCTTCAATTTTACAGAATGTACTCTTTAGCATCAACAATTCACTAAGCTTGCATTTATCGCGAATTTCTCTCCCAGCGCTAAATCCTAAGCTGCTCAAAGGAAGCGCAATTGACTTCCGTCCATAAGAAGGGTACATTAACGGATCCGCATAGAAACAAAACAGACATGAGGGCTACGTGCTCTTCGGCGGCTCGCGACAGAGCGACTGAGTTCCGTTCTTATTCACCAATTATTTTTTGTGTCTCTATTGCACTGAAAATATCGGAGTAAAACAACAAATATTGTCCGTATTCGCTGCTATATTGTTTAGAAACAAATTGTTTCATTCAATTCCGGTACTTGCTGCTGATAATATGATGCCGACTTTAGTCTTCGCGCTAAAGCTTTTATTCTTTACTGCTCGGTTCTTTCTTAGTTTTCTGGCAGCGTTATTGTACGTTAACAGTACTATTTGATTGTCTGCCGGTGTACAGTAAACTAGTGGCAATAATAGTTTCAGTGCAGTAGGTTGATTTCGTGTTTTTAACAAATCGGTTAGTGCAAATCCTTGTCGAAAAGGCACGTTCCTTTCTATCTTTTATCTTTTGTTTTCATTCGAATTTTCTAGTAGGATGAATAGGAGCATGGATGCTGTGTGCGGACACAGGAAGAGCTGGCCGCTGTTCACCAACAAATAAAAACGCTGTTGTCCATAGTCAGATGTCTGAGTCTCTCTCAGAGAGAGTGGCGGTAACGCGTTCGCGTCACTCCGGACTGATAGTGGAAATGGGGACTGTCCGTCTGGCCTTGCCTATTCGCCCTATGAGTGGACAATTTGCCTCTCCTTCAGCAGGGTCCGACCAGGCGTACGGGGAATGGGTCTGCTAGTTATCGGAAGCTCCAGTGTTGAACTCATTTTGGAGCCTCTTGGGGATGAAGAATTAAGGTATGCAAAGAATCCAATGTACGTTCTGTATATCTGCCGGGGGTCTCATACGAGATATAGCCTGTGGCTATCGAGTGCGCAGGATACAGTCATCTGAAAGTTGTGGCTTCTGTGAGCGTCAATATAGAATGTCTCTTGGTGTCTGAGGCTATCCTCGCTTCGTATGGGCGGCTGGCAGAAACAGTGAAGACTGCTGGTTTCGATGTCGTGGTGTAAGCTGAGCTTACAATTTGCGGTACCGCATCCGAAATTGATGTAGGTCCTTTGGTCTGGAGGCGCGTGGAGGGTCTCAAGCAGAAAACCCATCGATTTTGTGACGGTCTTGGTTGAAATTTGTGGACCTCCATAATAGGATGGAGAATTGCAGGATTTCCCATGATATATCAGGGATACACTACACACAGAAAGCAGTTCCTCCGGTAGCAGCGTACTTGCGGAATGCATATGGCATTTTCTGGACTAGGTGATAGTCCTCTGATGAACATTCGCCAGTTCATGCATAGAAAGTAGAATCAGGTATCGTACAAAGTAAAGACACTAAGAAAGTCAAAACAGTATCAGTAAATTTCTGAAATAGTCGTTACAAAGACCCTGAATTTTACGATCCCAAGAAAGATGTAGCGTCCAAGTTATAATTGGAAGGACGGAAATATTTAACGAAGCATGGACCGTATACCGAAAAGGCCGGTTAGATGGAATAGGAGAGGGGCAGTTCATAGCTATCGACAAAAATATTATGACTGTCGAGGTCGAAATTGAGTCTGATTGCGAAGTTATCTGGACACGAGTATCTGGCCTAGCAGAACTCAAGTTAATTATCAAGTGTTTTTACCGGCCACTAGATTCTGTTACAACAGTTGTAGAAACATTCAAAGAAAGTTTACGCTCAGTAAAGTGGAAGTATCCTGAGCTTGAAATATTTGTTGGAGAAGACTTTAACCTACCGAGTATAGTTTGGGACATCAGTAGATTCATTGTAGATCGTATGGGCAGACAGTCTTGTAAAGCGGTACTAAACACATTTTTCGAAAACTGTCATGAGCAAAACAACACGCAATGGAGACATTTTAGACATTGTAGCTACAAAGATGCCTGGTGTTCTTGACAGGAGAAGTATAGAGACAGAATTAGTGACTTTGATGTCATCATAGTGCCTATAGTTTCTAAAGTTAATAGTTTCTAATGTCAATAAATCCATCATGAGGACTATGCGAGTTTTTTATATTCGAAAAGCAGATGACCAGCTGTCAGCATCCCACTTAGACAATGAACGGCCATCATTTAACTGTAATATGATAGACGGCCGCAATGGCCGAGTGGTTCTAGGCGCTTCAGTCCGAAACCGGTCGACAGTTACTGTCGCAAGGTCGAATCCTGCCTCGGGCATGGATGTGTGTGATGTCCTTAGGTTAGTTAGGTTTAAGTAGTTGTAAGCTCTAGGGGACTGATGACCTCAGATGTTAATCCCCATAGTGCTCAGAGCCATTTGAACCATTTTTTCTAATATGATAAATGCAGAGGAATAATGGACTAAGCTAAAACTGATTTTAAATCGGGCTCTGGAGAAGTACGTGCCGAGTAAGTTAAAGACGGAAAATTCCCATCTTTGTTTAATAAGAAATTTGGGAAAAATCTGCGAAAAGAAGTTGTTGCTCTCTCAGTTAAAAAAAGAACGTAGAAATGGCGATAGGTAAAATAGTAGGAATTTGTGTCTCTAAACAAACATGAATGTACGAAGCGTGCAACAACTTCCACCGTCATGTGTTAGCGAAAGATCTTACCGAGATCCCGAGAAAATTTTGATTCTACGTAAAATTGTTACAAAATAGTGAAAAAGCCGGTTATATGCAATCACCAAAACCAACAACACACAACAACACGTAATGAAACAACCTGCAGGTGCATGGTAGTGCGATGTCGTTCACGCATCGGAGGTAAAGCTAAGTATAGTGCCGTTTTCTTGCGGTATGCGGCATTGCTGCAGAGCAGAGTACTTCTGTTTCCTACGTTTTTCACAGTCAATAAATGTTCTTCAGTTGATACAAAAGCATAAATGCCATGTGATACTGGCTTCGTAAATGATATTTTTCCACTGTGAAAATGACTTATGGCTGAAACTGGTTGTGAATAAACTGGTACACAAGGCAAAATTCAGTTCATGATGCATTTCAACAGCTTTATTGATACTGTTAACAGTTGCCTGAAGAAAACGTTTGACTCATCCAAATGCTTTGTTACTTGTATACTCGGCTCAAGGAGTGTGCAGGTTATTACTGTAACCGAATCCTGACGCAGAACCAAGTGATCAACTCATGCAGAAATTCACCGATTATTTTGACTCCCAAATGTAAACTGAGGTGCCAAATGTAAAGGGATATCTTCTAATATCGTGTTGGACCTTCTTTTGCCCGGCGAGGCGTAGCAACTCAAAGTGGAATTGAATCAACAGGTCGTTGGAAGTTCCCTGTAGAAATATTGTGCAATGATGTCTCTATAGGCGTCCATAATTGCGAAAGTACTGCCAGTGTAGGATTTTTGTGCATGAACGGACCTCTGAATTATGTCCAATAAATATTTGATAGGATTCATATCGGATGGTCTGAGTGGCCAAATCATTCGCTCGAACTGTCCAGAATGTTCTTCAAACCAATAGCGAACAACTGTAGCCCAGTGACACGCCATTCATAAAATTCCATCGTTGTTTGGGACCATAGAGTGCATGAATGACTGCAGAAGGTCAATGATAAGGAATACCAATCAGTCCATGATAAGACGATTGCGGCACTGCATCATCACTTCGAACACTTTCTGTAAATGGACGTTCATGCTACCTATTTGACCTTCGTTGACTTTCAAAGACCTTACTGTTACACATCATTGGATTCGTCTCGATAGCCGATATCAGAAAATAAGTAACTAACTATAGCATCTCATTAAAAAAAAAGTTGACCTCCACATCTCTGACGCGACCCACTCCTAGCAACAAAAACCGTGACGTTATGGCCCCCGTTGTCCCATGCAACTTTTGTCCCACTAACTATTCAGCTCCTGTATACTTTCGGAATTATTCTTAATGGCAATAGTTAGTGACTCACAATGTGTTTTATGCTGAATTTTGAAACGTAGCAATAAAAACGACATGAAACGTAGCCGAAGATGTGGCAGAAACGCCACACAGCCCCAACAAAAATGTTTTGAAGAATTTCTGGCTTTTTTAGATTTTGGAAAATTTTACAAATAAGCTCAGCTCCCACTTATCACTTATTAAGGCTTTATCTGCACTGTTACGTATTTCCTTCAACGTATTTTGCTTCCAATATTTCAATATTACTTCAAATTCTACGGTGATCGTTCCTACTGTCGGCTTACAATAACTTACAGCGAGCTCCTAGAGAAACCGTGAAGGCCCAAGTGATGTCTACCGGCCGATGTGTTATCCTCCGTCTTGCAGCGTCATGCGGACGCAGTATGGAGGGCCATGTGACCAGTGCCCTGCTCTCCCGGCTGTTTCGCAGACTTTCTAAACCGTGGAGTCGGTACTGTTCGGTCAAGTAGTTCATCGATTGGCATCGCGAGGCTGAATGCATCCCGTACTACTCTTCCCAACAAAGAAAGATTCTTATCAGTACTGGGAATCGAACCCGTGTCCTTTGCATGGCAGACATCTACTTTGACACCTATACTTTTTTTAAAATTAGTCTCCTTCGTCTTGATGGCGAAGAAGCAATCTTTTGGAACAAAAAAACGTTTCTCAAAACAAATTACGAGGAATAAATAAGGAAAAGTATATATATATACATCGATGTTGTCGCCAGTGGTCGGCGGAAGGTGCACGTGCCCGTGGACCTGGGACCGGACCGCAGCCACGCACAGATGCACGCCAAGACCTAGGATCCTACACAGTGCCGTAGGGGACCGCACCGCCACTTCCCAGCAAATTAGGGACACTGTTGCTCCTGAGGTATTGGCGAGGACCATTCGCAACCGTCTCCATGAAGCTGGGCTACGGTCCCGCACACCGTTAGACCGTCTTCCGCTCACGCCCCAACATCGTGCAGCCCGCCTCCAGTGGTGTCGTGACAGACGTGAATGGAGGGACGAATGGAGACGTGTCGTCTACAGCGATGAGAGTCGCTTCTGCCTTGGTGCCAATGATGGTCGTATGCGTGTTTGGCGCCGTGCAGGTGAGCGCCACAATCAGGACTGCATACGACCGAGGCACACAGGGCCAACACCCGGCATCATGGTGTGGGGAGCGATCTCCTACACTGGCCGTACACCTCTGGTGATCGTCGAGGGGACACTGAATAGTGCACGGTACATCCAAACCGTCATCGAACCCATCGTTCTACCATTCCTAGATCGGCAAGGGAACTTGCTGTTCCAACAGGAAAATACACGTCCGCATGTATCCCGTGCCACCCAACGTGCTCTAGAAGGTGTAAGTCAACTACCCTGGCCGGCAAGATCTCCGGATCTGTCCCCCATTGAGCATGTTTGGGACTGGATGAAGCGTCGTCTCACGCGGACTGCATGTAAAGCACGAACGCTGGTCCAACTGAGGCGCCATGTGGAAATGGCATGGCAAGCCGTTCCACAGTACTACATCCAGCATCTCTACGATCGTCTCCATGGGAGAATAGCAGCCTGCATTGCTGCGAAAGGTGGATATACACTGTACTAGTGCCGACATTGTGCATGCTCTGTTGCCTGTGTCTATGTGCCTGTGGTTCTGTCAGTGTGATCATGTGATGTATCTGACCCCAGGAATGTGTCAATAAAGTTTCCCCTTCCTGGGACAATGAATTCACGGTGTTCTTATTTCAATTTCCAGGAGTATATATATATATATATATATATATATATATATATATATATATATATATATATATATATATATATATATATAGGGTTCTGGGTAGCAGACCTATTCAGTTTGGTTCGGTTAATACAGTTTTCAGCTTCTCAGGGTTTGGACGTTCCACCTACGAGGTGGGTCATCCAACTGGCTCTGTAAAAAATTGGAAAATATTGCTAATAGCGTGGGTTGCGTATCAGGACGCAGTGTCGTTAGTTGAGATAAGTCCAATATCCTAGCGTAGACTTGTGACCAGAAGTAAAAAGATAGCGGATCGTGTGGCCACAGATCAGAATTCACAGAGTGAGTTTTGGCGGAGGGGTAGAAAGTCTTATCGGGATACAAAAGCATGTGGACGTCGATCTGAGCTGGTGTTTGTCGAGTAAGAAACGCCAAAATTGGCCGCGCAAGCGTCCAGACGTCGAACGCTGTACCACAGTGGAACCGGTGGACATCCGTGTCATCCACTCCACAGTGGGTGCAGACGGATGAATCGGCGAGATGGATGCGGTGCAGACGATCTCGGTTAACTTGTTTGCCATTCACGGTGATGTACGACGCTGATTGAACGTCTGATTCAAGAAAACGCGCATGGATCGCCTTCCATATGTGTCGCCACACGTTCTGTGGATACTTAAGTTCGATGGGGTTGGACGGGCGGCACTGTTGTAACAATTCGGCGATTGTTTTCGTGAGGTACAAACGTGTAAGTGGTAAGGACCGGTAACTGAACTCCAGGAAAAATCGTTGGATGTAATAAAAAGGGGGTTGGAATGGTCGATACCAGTACTTGGGCGGACAAGGAGGTCGGCGCAAAGTTGTGAAGTAGGAGGCTAGTAAGGCTCTGTGGGCAACGATGCCAAAGTTTTAGTTGAGAGATGACGTAAAGTGCCTTGACACGAGTCGGTACGTGGATGAGTCTAGTGGCAGTGCAAGGGATTCATATTGCACCTTGATTAACATCCCAGAGCTGACGAAGGATCAACAATCGTCGGGCCAGGAGATTTGGGACTGGTAGTACTTGAGCCACGTGTGGTATACGGGAAGCATGATACATGTTTGCGTATTGCGCGCGTTGGATAACGTCGAGAGCTCGTAGCCGAGATTTGCTCTGATTGTCTGTAGTAAGCGTCTACTATTGATAGTCGCTGAGCGGCGCAGATCTGCTGCGAAATCAAGTCCAAGACATCGTATGTTGGCGGCGACACTAAGGGGGGCAACGCATCTCTTCGGCAAGCCCTCACCAATGAGCAGGACCTTGGATTTTGACACGTTGAGGCAGCTCCCCGACACTTCGCCTAAGTCGCCACCCATGTCAGTGCTGCTCGTACTTATTCCTCACTGCGCAGATATAGTACAATGTCGTCTGCGTAGGCTGTACAACAAAAACGTTGGCCGTGCACAGCCATACCTCCCAAACGTTGGCACATGCCCTCGAGCAGGGGTTCCAAAGCGAAAGCATACAAAATCGTGGAAAGAGGGCAGCCTTGTCGTACAGATGTGCTGCGGTGTGAGGCGACCATTGTACATGATTTTAGAGGTTGCACTACACAACAGGCGCATAACCACTGTGACAATACCGCCAGGAAAACCCATATGCTGAAGAACTGTCCGTAAATAGAAGTGGTCAACACGGTCGAAAGCGTGGCTAAAGTCCAGTGAACCCAAGGCGCCAGGGAGACTTTGATAATGCGCTAATACTATCATGTCTCTGTAACGGCGAAGGGCTGTACGGATGTTGTTGTCGCCTCTTAGGGAAGTCTGGTCGCAGGATGTGACGTAACGTGCGACCTTCTTGAGCCGCGATGCCAGTAGCCGTATGAATATTTTCATGCCGCTAATGAGCAAAGTAATTGGTCGATAATCCTGGACCCTCGATAACCCGTGCGGTTTATGTACGGGGATAATAATGCCATCTAGAAAGGCGTCCGGGACCACTGTCATCGGTGACATCAGCTCTTGTGCGATAGCCGTCCACGTGGAAGCCAACAAATAGTGAACTCTTTTATAAAATTCGATGGGTATACCGTCAGGTCCAGGAAATATGTTATCGGAACCCTCCTTGATAGCATCTACCACTTCATCTGTGGTTACGTCGTCTTGGAGGTCATGCACTGCATTCTCCGGAAGAGTGTTCGTAGTAAGCTGAGCGCCTTCTGTGATCAGTGCTGCAGAATGCGGTACGGCTGCGTATAGCCTGGCAAAATGAGCATGGAGAGCACGACCGATGCGTTGTTGGGTGCCGTGCCGGAGCCCTTCCACATCAGTGAGTACTTGGATCAGAGCTCGTCGTCGTCGTTGTCGTTCCTGAAGGAGGTGGTACATCGACGGACGTTCTTGAGGGATGCGATTAGAAGCACTAGAACGGACTACAGTTCCATCCAATTGACGCCTCATGATCAAAGAGATCTGCGCCTTCGTGCGATGGACCATCGACTGCCGGGCTGGCGAGAAAGGTATCGTCGCACAGTCACGTAGCAGGGTATTAGTTTGCCACGCCTTAAATTCCTCCCCAAAACTCATCAGTGTCTTCCTGAGCGTCGGCTTTACACAGGGGAGCCACTATGATAAGGTGGAGTCATAGGCTTCTCGACGATGGCGGCAGTGTGCCCACGCTTCTTCGACCATACGGCGACAGTCTGAGGAGGTCAGGTGAGCAACATTGAGTTTCAACAGACCACGACTATGTCACACACGCTGTCGGGCGAGAGTGACGTCACAGAGGTACGAATCATGGTCTGAAAAGGCCAAGGGCCAGACTTCCGCATGACGTGTGCCATCAGCAAGGGAGCGGGTAACGTAGATGCGATCTATGCGGCTTGAAGAGTGAGAGGTGTAGAATGTATAGTCCGGTTGAATTCCGTGGAGCTGCTTCCAAGTGTCAACAAGTCGTAGACGGTCGATGACCAATGAGAGACACGCACAAGGTGAATGTAGCGGGAGTTGGTCCGCGGGCTCTTGTGTCGAGTTAAAATCCCCACCGAGTACCAAATCGTCTTCCGGACCGGTGAAGAGGGGTGTGACGCTGTCGGTCATGACGGCGGCCAGTGCCGGATGGAGCGTACACGCCAAACAGTGTGAGGGCCATACCTCGCCCAGTGGGGAGGTAGACGACGTCCTCTGCAGGGAGTCCGTCGCGTAGCAGGATGGCGACGCCGCTACCGGTGTCGGATGCGGGGGAAACATGGGCGTTGTATTCGGTGGGAACTAGGAAGTCAACCACAAACACCTCTTGTAAGAGTGCTATATCCACATCCGCAGAGTAAATAGTGTCTCGGAACATGGCCAGTTTATGGGGGGCACGCATGGTGGCAAGATTAATCGTGGCGATACGATATTGCTGTGTACGGCCATCCTCAGTATTTGCTGAATGTGCGGTAGAAGTAGCCGGCAGGTGGAGACCCGCCGGTGGTCCCGCAGTGGTGATAATTACTGGCGGGGCGCCAGCCCTAGTGTCGCCGTGGTGGACTCCTGTGCAGACAAGCCGGCAGTCTGTTCCACTTCTTTAACTTCATCGGCCCAGGAAGCTGACGACGTGCACATGTGACGGTCACGTACTTCCAGAACGGGTGTTGTGGATTCCGCAACATGAGCGGCAGGGGGACTGCCGTCATCATTCGGTGACAACGGCGAGGACTCGTCCCTGGCTGGGAGAGGAGGCTTCGCAGGAGGGGCGCCTGTTGCTGCCGCATCGCGTGACTGGACGCAATGTGGGAGATCACCGGCAGACGTCAGGTCGACATCTCGCGGGGCCGTCTGAGAAAGGGCGTCATCGGAAGGCGTTCGTCGACGTTTCCTGTGTTTGCGAAGCGACCGCTGTTTTCTGATGTGGCCTTCTGAATAAGAATGTGGTCGCCCGTCGTCTGACGCCGAAACTGTCTGGACAAAGGCATACGCCGGCACGACACCGAGGTCGACGTCCATGGTTCAAACAGGAATATCGGTGTCGGTCTGTAACTCGGACGGTCCTGAAGCGAGCACTGGAGACGACGCCGTGCTTGTGTCGTCGGCGCGTTGTGCTGCGGCGTCTGGCGTTGACGATGCTGCTGGTGCAATCGAGATTGGTACGACGGGGTCCTGTGCAGCCTTGGCGTAGGTGTTGGGTAAGGACGTGACCGTCAAAGCCTGGGTCTCTTCACGTAACGGTGTCTGTATTAAACGGCGGTGTAAGCATTCGGAACGTACATGTGCCTCCTGGCCACATCCTGCGCACGTTTCTGGCTGTCCATCGTACATGAGGATGGCCCTCACACCGCCAATCAGCAGGTACGATGGGACATGTTTCGTCAGCTCAATTTTTATTTGCCGGAAGCCATTTAATACGGGGTAGGTCGTAAATGTTTGCCACTTCTCCGCGACGTGACCCAAGACGGTGCCATATGGTTGGAAAGCGGCAATGACCACATCCTGATTCACCTCGAACGGGAGCTCAAACACCCGCAATGTCCGGAGACCGAATCCAGCATGGGCGACTGTCACAGCACCCATATGTCCATCAGAGTGTTTAGATTTTAGTCCGGTGGCATGACGGTGAATTTTGTGAGTGTAAATTTCCTCCTCGACATATTGATGTAGACAACAATTCTAGTGATGGAAAAATGTATGCCGATTACGTCCTGGGGGTTCAAACGTAGATCCTCTCGTATGAACTGTTCGACTTCGAAAGCTCTGGGTCGTGAATGTTCGGCCTGAAACGTTACTTTGATCGTTGCACGGCGGTACAAGTGCGCCATTGCGTACGTTAGTACTGGACTCGATAGACACAACACCGCGACGCGGAAGTAAACACCACCGACAGCGGAGCGTCGGACGGCGCGCGGAGCAGCTCCGCACGCTAACACGGCTGTGAGCCGACCTACTACGAACGTTACATAATTGACAGACAGAGATTATTGTGTAAAATCCGGCTCTCATAATACAGTATGTACCAAAAAGAAGCATCCTATTTTTAAAAAATCGTAACTATTATGTTATTTGAGATACGTGCGTGAACAACTAACTGTTGGAAAGAGCAAACTGTAGAGTTTTACATGGTTCCCGCTAGGTAGCAGCAGTATGCGCCCACTTCAGTTCTAGTAAAAATGGTGCTCTGCAAGATCCATGTACTAATTTATATTTACGTGACAAACCCTATTTCTAGGGCTATATTTTAATTTTGTCTAATGGATCTACGCCGAAATTTGTAAAAACGGCGATGGTACATTAGTCCTTACTAATGTAAAATTGCCACCTTCAGAAGAAGACGAATTTAAATTTGTTGAAATCTAGGTAAAGAATTCTTTATCCATTGCAACTGGTTGGCTGCTTATAATTTTACTCCTATTATTGTTAATAGAACTCATCTTGCCTTCTATGCTGTGGCAATAATACATAAAACACAAAATTACAAGTCTCAAATTGCAAGATAATTTTTTGTGAAACCACGAGAAAAGTTCTTTTCTTCAACAGGAGCACGATTTACATTAATCACTGCGACGTCAGGCGCCGCCCTGGTATTGTCACGTAATTGAAGTTAAGCGCGTCGAGCTTCCAAACTGGCCTGGTAGCGCGCCCCGGCTGACTTCCGCACGCGAAGTCTCGCTTGCAGCCCGCCACGCCCAGACGACGCCGGCAAGTCGAACCCACTCTTGCCGATCTGATTTGCTGTCCGCACTGCCTCCATTCGTTGGTACCGGGCCTCTCCGTTGACGCTCTCGCAAGTCGTGTATGCCGTCCAGTCATCACACAGCCTTCAACCTCCCAACTCTACTTGCACTTTACACCCCGTTATCTGATTAATATTATGGCAATAAACATCTGCGCACAATATCTTACAACTGCAATGATGTACAACAAAAGTCTTAAGACATTCTTTCATCGAATTTGTACTTTGAAAGTTTCTTAACTAATTGTCCCCTCAAGCGCTACGAATATATATGCCTTTTAAAACAATTCCCTGCAATCACTGTTCATATAAACCGTTTCATAGCCACAGTTCAAAAATGTTCCCTGCTACTGATCCTTGTCCGTAATGGATAACGTCGGGGTAATAAAGAGTGGCAGGGGAATCCTTACGCTCACTATCTATAACGTGTTATCATCCACAGCAAGACTAAAATTTACATTTCTTTTATGCGCTCTTCAAAACGCGGCCGACTTCATTTGCTGAAATAGGAAGAATACTCTGAACATTTCTAAACATTCATGGTGGTGTCTGATTGTTCTATATCGTGTCTCCAAACCACTTTCGCGCAACGACGCTCTGAGCGTGTTTTTTAGGGAATTAACTAGTTTGAACCTGGGACCTGTTGCTGGTAAGGAGACGCCAGACCACACATGACATGTAGAATTCAGAAGAGTTCAGTGAGACTAGCGATGATATAACCAAGTACTAAATGATCTCAGCGTCAGCTACACTGCACTCCCTGTAAAAGAATCTTAATACAAACTAAATTTAGTGGAAAGGGTTCAAGGCTTTCCTATTTTTAGTTAGCTGGTAAAATAACGTCGAAAAAGCAGTTAAGTTTACCATTGGAAATTTTATTCTACTCGCAAAACATCGTTTATAAATTGCACTATTGATAAAAGGAAATGTTTTAATACAGGATAGTAAAAACCAACTGCGTTCAACAAAAATGTGAACGAATATTCCCTAAATGGGTCTCCAAGTTCTACAATCGATCGAAGGATGACCTATGCCATATCACATCTATAATCTAGGTTTAATTTAAGTTTCACAAAAGAGAAAACTATCAAAATGGTCTACAGTGACCCTCAATTATCTTTAATAACTTATCTAACTTGTCGTAAATTACAGTGGCTGATGTGGCTTCTCAATAACTATATAAAAGAAAAATCATCGCGTTTCAGATCTGTTCTTCAAGTGGCAAATGTGAACACCATGAGTTTTAATTAACGATCACCATTAGTATTACGCAAAAAAGGGGTGTAACAAATGAGTCTTCTGCAGTTCTAAGTGAAGCCTTATGCGATCAAAAATGCGGCATCGCGTGCGTTCATTACCTTGTCGGTGTTTAGGCAGCGTCAGGGCGACAGCGGCCGGCGCACCAGCCGTCCAGCTCTCCGTCTCGGAACCAACTCTCCCCTAACTTCTCATTACTACAATTTACCGAAGTTGGTTTAAAAAAACTATCTGGCTGTGTTTTCATCTGACCAATCAGGGTCTCAATGTTAACCTTAAGCTCCGCCTACAAAAATTCTGTCTATCCAATGAGAAACGTTATACTTTTCGTGGTGGGGCAATGTTTTTTAAAGTTTGCAACGTAACAGAGACGCTAAAAAGTCTCACGCTAAAACGTGCGGGTGGTGTGGTCCTTTTAGCGTTATCGTAAGATCTATACTGTTCTTCTGGAGGGCACTATCTTCTAACATGGGCTGGAGGATTGTCCTAATGTAACAGACACGCGAAAAAGTCTCACGCTAAAACTTGCGGGTGGTAGTGGCCCTTTTTGTGTTATCGTAAGATCTATGCTGCTTTTCTGGGGGGCTCTAGCTTTTAACATGGGCTGGGGGTGATCCTTGACGTACCTGAGACGCGAAAAAGCCTCACGCTAAAACGTGCGGGTTGTATAATCGTACAGGTAGGCTCGCGGCGTGGGTGCCCAGCCCCTCCCTTATCTAGCTTAACACGGTTCTGCTCTCGGCTTCTGTCCTCGTTTCTCCCCTCGGAACTGCGTCTGCCTCACGGTGGGAAGGTACGACATGCATTTAGGCATTCTTGTGTTAGTCTGTGGTATTCCATTTGCTCACTCGTTACTCGTATTACTTTGGTTAATTTAATGTCACGATTTATTCCTTGCTATGTGACATACTACTGGATTTGCTTATCATGTCAGGGTTTTCATGTAAGGTGTTGGATTTGCTTGACACCTCACACATTTTAAACTGAATATAGCAGTGCAACAAAATTTTCCGTCAATTACTTGTTTTATTTAATTGCAAAAAAATGAACTAAGAAATTCGTGGCATTATTTTCTGGTAGGAATGAATTTTTCGTTGATTTGCTATACCGGTGGGAAAAATGCCGAAACATCAAACTGAGTTTGATTTGAAATTAATTTCTTTCGCCCTTTGCCGCCCCTATAATTTTTCCGCCACCTAGTCTGCTTAATGGTAGAAACGGCCCTGATTTCCACACAGCAATGTTCGCCATCCGAGAACGTTTCCTGCCTCTTCAATCACGCACCGCCTTTTGGCCATTTCCCCTGTTAGGGACGCCAAGTGTATAGTATTCATGTTGGTATGTCAAGTACTCCACTGTCCAAAAGTTAAGCAAAGCAAGGAAAACACAAAAACGAAAAGAGAAAAGATGAACAATCATACAACATCACCATAAATGTTTCCCCACGAATTCTACTTGTTCGCTCTGTATGAGAGAGAGACACTCCGTGCTGTGAATAGCGGGGTAGCCGAGAGCTAAACACAAACAGTGCACGAGACCACTCATATATCAGTTTTGTTCGTAGTGAGCAGAGTGTGGTTTCCTGGTGAAGTTGACAACGTAATGCCTCAAAGACGCTATTTGGAGCCTCTTTTGCAGGATAGAATACTTGGCCGCCAGGAAGCAGACCAGACAGACTGAAGTGACCTATGCTCGGATGTGCTTCAAAGTGTCATTTCGAGGCTTTAGCTACGGTTTCAAGACACATGAGATATTTGTCGTAGGCCACTACAATGTCTTCTAAGAACCGTAAGAGCCCAAAAAAAAAAAAAAAAAATCGGAATAAACCTACAAGAGAAATGGCTGCAGAGCTTTCAGCTGCCTCAGGCGTTTTTGTTTCCCGGCAGACTGTGTATGTAAGGCTCAGAACAGCAGGGCTAGACGTTTTTGAGACGTCCAGAAATGTGCATCCCGCACACTCCAGCACTAAGATGGCCTCGTGTATTGTGTACTCGACAGTTTCAAAATTGGACCTCGAATCAATGAAAGAATATCCTCTTCACCGATGAAGCCCGTTTCAGTTTGCAAAATGATTCTCGCCGCATACTGCTCTGTACAGAACTTGGTAGACGATACAACGGCAGGAACATCGTGAGAAGAGACCGGTTTGTTGGTGATGATGTGATGGTGTGGGGAGGCATAATGTTGAATGGCCGTGAGGAGCTGCTCATCTTCGTTGGCTATCGGAGGAATAAAGTAAAGCCTCAGAGGCACAGAGACGAGGCACTGCCGCCGCATATTTGCCTTTTCAGAGGTGCAGTTGGTTCAGACTTCATCTTCACGGGCGCTCATGCCCTCCCCATCGAGCTGTTCTGCTGGACTAATTTATTGAAAGTGAAGATACCCGTCGCATGGCCCTGCGAGGTCCCCGTGTCGCAGTGCTATGGAACATGTCTGGGATACATTAGGGAGGTGGCTCGCGTCTTGTCAGTCTCCACCAGGCCTTCACTCCGCTTTTGCTGAGGATTGGGATCGCGTGCCAAGAGAGCTCTTGAAATATTTCGCAGAGAGCATGACACGTTGTTGTGCGGCTGTCAGTTGCAACAACATCCCAAATTAACACCTTTTTTGTAGTGGAAAATCTTACCATGTTATGTTATTTTCTTAAAAATATGTATCTTGGGTGTCAGAAGTTTCCTAACATTGTGTTTCGGGCACTGTTGTATATCAAATGTGTTGTGATTGAGCTGTAGCTACCTCACCTAATCCTTAGAACGTTCTGATAAGGCAATATGTACTATTTTCGTGATAATGCTTAACTTTTCGACACTATTGTGTAATTCCCAAAATGTGCAAATTGTAACCCTCAAATACTAATCGATGGGTTCCTGAATATAACGCTTTCCACCAAAATGATGTGTCAGGTAGATTTCAGTAAATAATGTACGCGAACAGTACTATAGCACGTATGGAGGCAAACTGCTTACCTCTTGTCTTGGTAAAGATGTCTCGTGTCCGTTGTCCCAGTTGGTTTCCTCTCCGCCGGCCACATACTCTGATGTACATGCAGCAAACAATTGACAACGACATGGCAAACGAGAAAGAATTCAGTGGTATTCAAAATGCAATTACGGAATATTTGGATACCACACTATTTTTATTTCTATTTTTAGAACTGTTATACCGGAGCCAAGGTAGCCCCTGAAGGCCGGCAACCCATATTACACCACAGAGGACGAGGTTGTCCATCTCCAAGGCATACCAAAAGCACCATGGTAAACACTGGCTATTTACATACAAGGTAATGGAAACAGACATTCCGAGCACTATTTCCTGCAGGGGCAGCTCGAGCCACGGTCTGCAGGAAGCATCACCACGCCAAAACCTGACGGGCTGCAGATAGCTATTTAGGGGCTAGAACCAGCCCCTAAGTTCAGTTCACGCCGGAAGCCAATCTCGTGTACTGTGACTGTTGAAGATTACGTCTTCGTCTCTGAATTGGACTGTTACTAGTGTGTGTGTGTGTGTGTGTGTGTGTGTGTGTGTGTGTGTGTGTGTGTGTGTGTGTGTGTGTGAGTGTGTGTGTCACCACGAACCTTTGTGGAAAATTAGAAGTGAACTTTTGTTTGCCTCAGTTAGGAGACTTTTACTTGTTACCTTTCGTATGTTGTTCAGTCATCAACCTTGTGAACTTATATCAATAAAAGTTGTGTTTGTGAAAAATTGTGAATTGTCAGTCACAACAAGAACTAAATAATCAAGAAAAATATTCTGAGGACCAGTCTACTATTATTTTCCATGGTAAAGTTTCCGGATACTAATTATTTCTAGAGCGCCACAGAAGTCACGATAAAAAGGTGCACACCATCTTAAAATTCACCCAAGATTAACACAATCACACTCAAGAACGTCACCCGAATCAATTTTGATAAATTATTCTGTCGTAACGAGAGGTCACATTTTACGCACGGACTCACGTATTGCCTCCTCAGAAAGTGATAACAGACCAGTAATGAGACGTCATAACAGTTTGTCACCTGCCCGCTCTGAGCGCGCCTGTGATTGGTCCGTAGTTTTTAGCAAAAACTATTAAAAGTAGCTGAATTTTGTATCTAGTTTTTACGTGTGGTTTGAAAGTCACTGATATTATTATCAACAATCTATCAGTGCAAGTAACGTCTGAAGCATTGTTGGAGATTCATGTTAATATTTAAATAGTAAATGTAAGCGATTCTCCTTAGTGCCAAGGCTCGCAGGTAAATCCCTGCTGTATATAGATTCCAGGACGATACGACCCTTACCCATTCCATCGCTTATCGCTTTCACGCTCTCAGAACATCTGTCGCGTTGTGTGACGTCTATATTTTTCGCTACCTTACAGCGACTTGACTCTTCCTATATTGAATGTTAAACTGTAACAAAAAACTGTTGTAAACTGTGGGAAATTCCACAATGTTTGCTTTTGAAACGTGGTGCTATAGAAGAATGCAGAAGATAAAAAGAGCAAATTGACTAATAAATGAGGATTATTAAAGCCCACAACAACAACAACAACATAAATGTCATGTAATTGCAAGCAACACAATGCTGTTTCAGTCTTTGGGCACTCCATGCTACTCTTTCCATGAACGATAAGTGTACAGGATCTCCTATTGCAACCAAAACAGCGCTTTATCTTCGGAGATGACTTCCGACGAAGCCATCATGCTGAAGAGAGTATTGTTTATCATTCTTCATGAAGAATGCTGGCTAGTTCTTTACGTATTTTTGGACGAATTGACGTGACAGAACAATGCTTTAGTTGTTGCCAAAATTTCCAAGTCAGGTCTTTCAACATCAGAGTTCAGCATGCTCATCCGACTTTCTCTCAACCGCAGGAATATCATCACTGCACCATAAACGAATCTATTACAAAGTAGATACTGAAAACGACAAGCTCTATACTGTTGCTCCAGTCGATTTTGTCATCCATGTATATATTTCGTCATTTCCATTAGTATGAAGGGGTATGACGTTAATACACTGTCTTCAGAACTGCAGATACTTTTTACACTCCAGATTTGGTACATATCTCTTACGTTATCTTGATAGGGCTGAGTGAGTCGTCCCATCAAGGACGAGAAAAAATGTCCAATAAAAGTGGGCTCTAAATTGCATACCTGAGGAGCTTTGACCATTCGTTCGTTAATTTCAAACGCATCTCCTCCACTGAGCAAGTGTTCATAGCTGTTAAGGTACACACTTCAGAGTCCACGTTTATTGGACATTTTTTCTCCTTTTTGTCCACACTTCCACCACTGAAAGTTACCAGCCCTACGCTCTTCGCAACACAAGAACCGGTACACTTGACAGCAAAAAAAGTGGGTCACTACCATATACAACCAACATAACGTAACTGTGTTGCAGGTCCTCTAAACACCAAAATTCCGTGGGGTACAGTCGCTTGACTACACACAATGGGTACCGCAAGAGTCTACTAGAGACCAAAGGTCATTATGGCAGTCAGTTCAAGTGTCAACTAACATCGTCATACAAAACATATTAGAAAACACGTTCTTTGCGATGATACACTCCATAACACTCATAAACTAACCTTAATTACAACAAGTGACATTCCAAAAGTTCTGAGAAAACGGATTATTTTACGTATATCGTACAGTAATCCTTAGTCAAAATTAAATACTTGAGACAATATATAGAGTTACAAAACTGTACGGCAATTGTAAAAAAGTTTTTCGCACTTGAAAAGGTTTTCCATCCATATGCTGAACGTCGCTCAACGGCGAGTGGCTCTGGATATTGGACGAACCAGTAAAAAAAAAAAAAAAACGATTAATGGTAACAAGTACTCTACGGAAATCTCAACATTAACAGCGAATCAAAAGTAATATCATTGTTCTCGTAACGCGTCAACAGCTACGTGTACACAAATTTGAACTTTAAATGACATGCCCAACGTCGTCGTTCTGGACCTGGATTCAAACCCAGCACCTATAGCCAACTAAGCTAAGCTTTTTTTGTGGTTTATTGAGACCTGATCACTAGGCATAAAGAGACGTGAAGTATAGACGTTGGCACCAGTATCAGTTATCAATTCAGTTCCTGAAAATAAATGACGAAAATGTTTGTACTGAACTGGGAATCCTGTCATAACAATTACCTTCCTGGAAACTACCCTAACGACGTTTAATATGGTGTCATTCAAAAGGAACAAGGTATGCTCATGTTTAAAATTGAAATGCCATCATGTAAAGTTTGTGACAGGGATGCGACCCTAGCACCTAATCGGATTTTTTTAATGCAGTACGTAAAATCAGAAGTTAAATATCAAATGTTTTCACCACTAGCGAGATGTTGGAACATTAAATGACGATAGAATTGTGTTTTCCGGACTGGGATTCGAACCCAGCATCTAGCGCCGTCGTTTTCTAGCCAGGAACAGACGATAAATAGCTATTGTTGGTTCACCAGTAGCGAGACGTGCGCATGTTTAGCTAGACATCAGGCGACGAAAAGTTCTGTGCTGGATGGAATTCAAACCCCGCACACGTGGTCATGAAGACACTTTAACTTTAAATTCTTTTCCAATAATAGCTAGGTGTGGCATGTTTGTACTTTCAGTGATGTGATGGAAAATTCTCTGCTGGCTAGAAGTTGAGTCCACAACATATCGTCGTTGGTGATCACAAAGAACACAACGTCAAATCCAGATTTGTTTTCGCCAGTAGGATGGAGAGGAATGTTTGAACTTGAAAAGATGTAAGGAAACGTTTGATCTTGTAATGTTGTGATAAAAAGCTCATCATGTGGCTGTGAGTTGAAACTAACACATTACAGCTGACAACCCACGAAGAGACGCTGAAAATGCAACTATTTTTCACTAGTAGTTCGGAGTGCACATGCTAGGGCTTGAAACGAAAACGAATATTTTGTGCTGATCAGGATTCGAAACCAGATAGGTGACTTTCGAGGAGGCCTAGAAGAGTTTGCAACCTTGGGGAACACAGTGAAATCGAATTCGAATCCCAGTCCAGCACCATAATTTTCAACGTCTCAGTTTCAAATAAAGTAAGAGCCTTGTGAACTTACATGACCATTGGTTCATTAAATGAAATACGTTTTCTAGTTTACGACGGCTTGCTGGTGACAGAGTCTCTGCCTTCCGGGGTTTCTTCATCTGTCAAAGCTCAAACGAATGACGCTCTGCCCCAGTTGGCAGCGAAGGGTTGTTATCTTTACTGCGGATATTGAACTAGGAGCTTACTAGCGTTCTCCACTTGGCGTTACTAGGAGTGAAGGAGAGTTACTTGTGTGTGTTAAAAATCTACGCCTGACGTGAGAAGTGAACCTACACGTTTTACTCATCAATACAAGATTAATCCACCAGACCACAGAACCCCCTGCAAAGCACATAATTATGAATTGCAGAGTATTCATTTAGATGTACACTCCTGGAAATTGAAATAAGAACACCGTGAATTCATTGTCCCAGGAAGGGGAAACTTTATTGACACATTCCTGGGGTCAGATACATCACATGATCACACTGACAGAACCACAGGCACATAGACACAGGCAACAGAGCATGCACAATGTCGGCACTAGTACAGTGTATATCCACCTTTCGCAGCAATGCAGGCTGCTATTCTTCCATGGAGACGATCGTAGAGATGCTGGATGTAGTCCTGTGGAACGGCTTGCCATGCCATTTCCACCTGGCGCCTCAGTTGGACCAGCGTTCGTGCTGGACGTGCAGACCGCGTGAGACGACGCTTCATCCAGTCCCAAACATGCAAAACGGGGGACAGATCCGGAGATCTTGCTGGCCAGGGTAGTTGACTTACACCTTCTAGAGCACGTTGGGTAGCACGGGATACATGCGGACGTGCATTGTCCTGTTGGAACAGCAAGTTCCCTTGCCGGTCTAGGAATGGTAGAACGATGGGTTCAATGACGGTTTGGATGTACCGTGCACTATTCAGTGTCCCCTTGACAATCACCAGAGGTGTACGGCCAGTGTAGGAGATCGCTCCCCACACCATGATGCCGGGTGTTGGCCCTGTGTGCCTCGGTCGTATGCAGTCCTGATTGTGGCGCTCACCTGCACGGCGCCAAACACGCATACGACCATCATTGGCACCAAGGCAGAAGCGACTCTCATCGCTGAAGACGATACGTCTCCATTCGTCCCTCCATTCACGCCTGTCGCGACACCACTGGGGGCGGGCTGCACGATGTTGGGGCGTGAGCGGAAGACGGCCTAACGGTGTGCGGTACCGTAGCCCAGCTTCATGAAGACGGTTGCGAATGGTCCTCGCCGATACCCCAGGAGCAACAGTATCCCTAATTTGCTGGGAAGTGGCGGTGCGGTGCCCTACGGCACTGCGTAGGATCCTACGGTCTTGGCGTGCATCCGTGCGTCGCTGCGGTCCGGTCCCAGATCGACGGTCACGTGCACCTTCCGCCGACCACTTGCGACAACATCGATGTACTGTGGAGACCTCACGCCCCACGTGTTGAGCAATTCGGCGATACGTCCACCCGGCCTCCCGCATGCCCACTATACGCCCTCGCTCAAAGTCCGTCAACTGCACATACGGTTCACGTCCACACTGTCGTGGCATGCTACCAGTGTTAAAGACTGCGATGGAGCTCCGTATGCCACGGCAAACTGGCTGACACTGACGGTGGCGGTGCACAAATGCTGCGCAGCTAGCGCCATTCGACGGCCAACACCGCGGTTCCTGGTGTGTCCGCTGTGCCGTGCGTGTGATCATTGCTTGTACAGCCCTCTCGCAGTGTCCGGAGCAAGTATGGTGGGTCTGACACACCGGTGTCAATGTGTTTTTTTTTTTTCCATTTCCAGGAGTGTAGATGCAGATGTCAAGGGACGGGTGACAGGAAGGGGGCGGGATCTGGGAACGGATAGAAGTGCGGAAGTGAAAAATATAAGCGTGAAATGCTTGCAAAGTATTGCTAACTTAGATGTGTGCCAGAGTTCGTTTTATGTTAGGACCGAGAGATAAGGAAGGACTGTTTTCAGAACGAAGAATGGGTTATAGGGAAGGGGAGGTCAAAGAATACGATTTCATAGGTGTTGAGAGGAATGATAGAGAGTAAACACAGCAGCAATTAAAAGAGAAAATGTAGCGTCAATGCAAACCGCTAGATTTGTTTATAAAGTTTTGGGGGAATGGAATAGAAGGACACTTGCGGCGATAGTGTCAGAGAGAGAGGGAGAGTGTGTGAGATAGAATAGAGGAGATATTAACAACGATTAAACATAATATGAAATCGTTTGCGTATTGTGTGGAGGACGGAGGGTGTATTCATGGATGGAGGGCAAGAAAGAGCTGTATTTGAAATAACAAAAAAATACTGTGACAGAGTCCATATACGCTGATTAGTTTGTAAGTATCTAGGCAATATATACATGAAATCAAAATAGAATATTTAACAAACTGTGTATTCAAAAGAAACCCACCTGGATTAAAAAGGCAACTCAAAGGAAAACTGACCCATATTGTATCTTTTCTGTTGCCACGCGATCTTCCAGTAGCTCCTAATGAGGAAAAATGACGAAAAAGAAGACATAAGAAAACATTTTAAGGACTCTAATATTTTATCCAGAATCCTTCATTATTTTGTACTTCTGCCATACGTCTTGGCATAGAATAAGTAAGCAGTTGGACGTAACAGCCTGAAGAAGCAACATCCTCCCAGGCTTCTAGGACGCAGTCCCAAAGAGCGTCCGCAGTAGTTGGTTGGTTTCGTGGCCAGTTCTCTGTTAATGTTCTGGCGACCTCAGCCCACATGTTTTCCATGGGGTTCATATCATCCGCCCGTGGCGGCCACTCCATGACGTTGACGCCAATCATGGAGAACCGCTGCTGAACACATGCAGACTTGTGAATGGGAGAATGGTCCTCTTGCAATTTGACGTCTCCTTCTGCGTACTGCATTCGCACTGACGGAAGAATCAAATTTTCCAATATGTGGGCATACTGCACGCTGTCTAGAGTTCCTTCTATATTGTGAAGAATTCCCGCTCCTCTCGCAGAAATCCAACCCAAGCAGGTAACACAGCCAGCCACTTCTCTCGTCGTGATTACATATTCGCGTCGATGGCGAGTCCCTTGCGGCCTGTAAACGATTCGTTGACCGTCGTTATTGGTGGAAAACACCTTCTCATCAGTGAAAATTACGTTGTCCCACGACGCCCTCAGATGGTAGCCTGTACAAAACGTTGTCTTCCCTGAGCTCTTGTTTCACGGCGGATCGTCGTGCATGCAGTCCAGCGTCCCTCAGCCTTCGGCGAATCGTGTCACTGGAGCCGGGGAAGTTGGTCTCCCGCCGCAACTGCTTCGCGTTCAGAAAGGGATTTTCTCTGCCCCTAGACACTAGGTCCCTGTCTTCCTGCTGTGAGATCACTCTCTTCCTTCCTGAGCCAGGAGCCCTGTTGGTGGTGCCTCTTTGAAGGCAGATCCTCCACCATCTCGTTGCAGTGGTATGTGGTACGCCATACCGTCTGCCAGCTTATCTGATGGAACATCCTCCTTCTTCAATGAGAGCGACGACTCTATCTCGAGTAGACCTCTCCCAGTGAGCCTTTACGGCAGACAGCCTGATGTGTATTTCTGCTTGCCGCTCTTATACTGATGCCAGGAGAGGAGGTAAACATATTTACGTCAAACGGAGCGGCAGAGGCAGAGGCATGCGGCGCAGCCGTGCTGGCTCGTCCCGGGCTGTTGGCCCACCAACGCCACCGCCAACTCGCTCACTTCCGTCTCGCCTCGGCCAGCCTGGCTGGCCCGTAGCTCGCGAGCCGCGGCTAGTACAGGCCCGGGCCGCAAGGCCACGATCACCCCATGGAGGATCAAAAGTTACACCTAACCTACCCAAGGCTGTAGTTTAAACTAACGCAGCTACAGCTATTATGCTATAACATGTGCAGGCACACCTACAGTTGACGATTCATTCAAATATTTGACGAGCAATACGTTCAAAAATACATTCATTTTAAACATAGCTACCACAAAATATTTCACTTAGCTAGCAATAGCATGACGCAGGAAACTATTCTTCCTTGTAAACGCTCTGCTTTAGATGTAGCCTTAAGAAAACGTGTATTCAACCACGACAACTAAGCGGAATGTAAAAGTAAACAGGTTTGGCGGCAGCTTCTCCAAATGATAGTATATACGTAGTATAAAATACATGTCTTGTGCGACTTATAACATGTACTCAGTGTCTGTGAAACAACACGTGCTGCACGACGGAAATTACTTTCTGCTGACGATCTTCATTTACATCTCAATGATACATGACAACTAGAGAACATTGCTCTTTACGGCAGTCAATCCGCTTGTAAATTAACACCATGATATCGCAGGTATTAGGCAACACGTTACTAGGGATGAGAAAGGCCTTAAGGTTTGCAACTAAACATGATACTCATAGCTACTACTGGATAAGAATTTGATTATTAACGTGTCTTAATAAACATGTGTGCGGTGTTCGATTCTCAGTCAGCATAGACGTTTTCATCGCCTTATTTCTAGTTAAACGCTCGCACATCTCGTTAATGGTGGACCAACATTGGACATTTCTCGTCTGTTCCTGGTCAGGCAACGACGGCGGTAGGCGCCGGGTTCGAATCCCGGTCAGGTAATACAACTTCAGTCGTCATTTAAGGTTCCAACCTCACTACTGGTGACAAATTGTGATATCTCCATTCTGATTTCACGTACTTATTCAACAATCTGATTAGGTGGTGGGTTTGCATCCTTGGCACCAGTTTTACATGATGGCATTTTAATTTTAAACATCTGGATCCTTTGTTCCTTGCTATTGTAACAATATACAACGTCTTTCGAGGTTAAGTACCAAGAAGGTAATTGTCATGTTAGTATTCCTGGTTTCATACAAACATTATCGTCATTTACGTTCAAGTTGAGAATTGATAACTGATACTGGTGCAAACTTCAATATTTGACGTCTCTTTCTGCTTAGTGATCGAGTCTCGATAAGGCACAAAGCTTTGCTTGGTTAACAACGGCTTTACGTTCTGGGTTTGCATCCAGATCTAGAACGAAGACTATGGTCATGTCATTTAAAGTAAAACATTGTTTACAAGTAACTGTTGATGAGTAATGTGAACAATGATATTACTTGTGATTCTCTGTTAATGCTGGGATTTCCGTAGAGTGCTTGCTGCCATTAATCACATTTTCTTTTAACTGTTTCGTATTACATAAAGTTGATGCGAAACCACTCCCTGTTGAACGACGTTCAACATGTGTTGGATAAACCCTTTAGACAGCAAAGAACTTGTTTCCAATTGCCATATAACTTTATAAATCCATATAATGTCTCAAATATTTAATTGTGCCTAAGTATTACTGAGCTATTTATGTGACAAAATTAATTGTCCCATAAAGTTTGAAATGTCACTTATTGTAATAAGTTTAGTTACAAACGTTAAGGACTGTCTGATCTCTTCTGTACTATCGTGGTGTTACTTTACATGTGGACGGACTGTCATAAAGACTGGTGTTCTCTAGTAGTCTCTAGTGGTACCCATTGTGTATCTTACAACTACTGTACCGTGGAGGGTTGCGACGATGTGCAACACAGATATGCTATGTTGGTTGCATACATTCAGAGGCAGCCTACACGTTGGAATTCAGGCAAGACCCACTTTTTTTGCTGTTGAGTGTACATGTATTCAACTGTCAGAGGTATCAGAACGGTTTTCGTTTATAACTTTCGACTCGTTCGTTTCCGGTACAGGGATCCTTACTTCAAATTAATACATTTATCGTTCTCAATCATCCTAGAAAGTCTGTAACATGATCACGGAATCACCCCATGTATACGTATATTTAGAGACGCCCGCGCCTATAACTTTGACGCTCTGTAGTCTCGTTGGGTGAAGTTTCCGAACATGGGTTCCTATTCAAAATACGATGTACTCACTCCCCTCTACATGTCCTAGAAGTCTGTAACGGGAATTTCCGACCACCCTGAATAACGTCTCCATACTCTTGATTTAATTCCATCAAAAACTGTTGCAGCTGACGATGTAATGATGCTTGAGACATAAGAAAATTTACTATTCGTACCACCAATTTCCTCACGTGCTTCAAACCCGCTAATTTAGCACGAAGTACTTCTTGATGTACAGAACAATGAATCTCGTACAAATCACCTGTCGATCGTTGTAATGTTTTGCTCTTCCATTGACAACTAAATCTTTAAATTCTTTTTGCGTGGTGCTGTAATGCCGTTCCGTAGCAAGTTGCGGTACACTTCGATTTTGCGCTTTGTAATAGATGTTGAAAATACTCACACTTCCTTTCTTTGACTCTCGTTTTTATTAACGGCTGGGACGTTAGATCGCTAAATTGCCTCTTTTTGTGCAAACACCAATTGGACCTATAAACTTCCTTTATTATTATTGTTGCTGTTGTTGTGGTTTTCAGTCCGAAGACTGGTTTGATGCAGCTCTCCATGCCACTTTATCCTGTGCAAGACTTTTCATCTCCGAATAACTACTGCAGCTTAAATCCTCTTGAATTTGGATTCCCTCTACGATTTTCACCCCCGACACTTCCCTCCAATAGTAAATTGGTGACCCCTTTATGTCCCAGAATGTGTCCTATCAACCGATCCCTTTTTATTGTCACCTTGTCTAATAAATTTCATTTCTCCCCAATTCTATTCAGGACCTCATCATTAGTTAAGTGATGTATTCTTCTGTAGCACCATATTTCAAAAGCTTCTACTTTCTTCTTATCTGCACTGTTTATATTCCACGTTACACTTTTATACATGGCTGCACTCGATACAAATACTTTCAGAAAAGACTTCCTAACACTTAAATCTATATTCGATGTTAACAAATTTCTCTTCCTCAGAAACAATTTTCTTGCCATTGCCAATCTCCATTTTATATCCTCTCTACTTCGAACATCATCAGTTATTCTGCTGCCCAAATAACAAAACTCGTCTACTACTTCAAGTGTTTCATTTCCTAATCTAATTCCCTCAAAATCACCTGCTTTAATTCCTCTACATTCCATTATCCTAGTTTTGCTTTTGTTGATTTTCATCTTGTATCCATTTTTCAAGACTCTGTCCATTCCGTTCAACCGCTCTTCCAAGTCTTTTGCTGTCTCTGACAGAATTACGATGTCATCATCAAACCTCAAAGTTTTTATTTCTTCTCCCTGAAGTTTTAGTCCTTCACTAACTTTTCTTCGGTTTCTTTTACTGCTTGCTCAATGTACAGATTGAGTGACATCGGGCATAGGCTGAAACCCTGTCTGACACCCTTCTAAATCATTCCTTCCTTTTCATGGCACTCGACTATTATAACTGCCGTCTGATATCTGTAAAAGCTGTACACAGACTTTCGCTCCCAGTATTTAACTACTCCTGTCTTTAGAATTTCAAAGAGGGTATTCCAGTCAACATTGTCAAGAGCTTTCTGTAAATCTACAAAAGCTATGAACGTAGATTTACCTTTCCTTAACATATCTTCTAAGATAAGTCGAAGAGCAAGTATTGCCTCACGTGTTCCTACATTAATCCGGAATCCAAACTGATCTTCCTAGATGTCGGCATCTACCAGTTTTTCCTTTGATCTGGAAAGAATTTGTGTTAGTATTTTCCAGCCATAACTTATTATGCTGACAGTTCGGTAATATTTATACATGTCGGCACCAGCATTATTTGGAATTGGAATGTTTATACTCTTATTGAAGTCTGAGGGCATTTCGCCTGTCTCATACATCCTGCACACCAGATGAAAGAGTTTTTTCATGGTTGGCTCTCCCACGGCTGTCAGTAGGTCTGACGGAATGTCGTCTTGTTTCGACCTAGGTCTTTCAGGGCTCTGTCAAATCCTTTTCGCAGTATCACGTCTCCAATCTCATCTTCATCTATGTCCTCTTCCGTTTCTATAACATTGCCTGCAAGTTCTTCTCCCTTGTATAGACCCTCTATAAACTCATCCACCTTTCAGCTTTTCCTTCTTTGCTTAGGACTGGTTTCCCATCTGAGCTCTTTATATTCATACCACAGCTTCTCTTTTCTCCAAAGGCCTCTTTTATTTCCCTCAGATAGTATCTATCTTTCTCCTAAAAATTCTTAAATTTGTCTTCTAGCCATTCCTGCTTGGCTATTTTGTACTTCATCTTAATAAAATTTTTAGACGTTTTTCTGCCTCTTGCCTGCTTCATTTGCTTCATTTGCTGCATTCTTATATTTTCTTTATATTCCTTTATTCAACAAATAAATAGCGAAAGATAAACAGCGCTGAGTCCATGATTCTGCGGAACTGAAGAAAGCCATAGCGAACGGAAAATGCCACACCAAATGCCGGAAGAGACAATGTTGCATCGCACTGCTAAACGAAAAATCGCGCTGTACCGTGTAGTTCCGAGGAGGATCGAGCAAAATCGTGACGTGCTGAGACAGGTTGGGCTACGGACCGCCTGTACGTAGCGTATCGTCTACATGTTCTAATACTCCTGCCACCTGGTGCAGCTACGCCACGGCGGGTATTACGAAAGTAATGTTTGAGAACTGCTCCATTCCCTCATATGTATAATTTTTCTATACATTTTATAGTTTTCGAGCAGTCGTTCTCAGTCAACGCGAAGGTGTACTTACAAATAACCCTTCACAATGGGACTGTGTGTTCATATTGCCACTATAGTTTTCGCTGAGTGCTGATAACTTGGAAATTTTACGATGTTGCTACTGAGTGAGGCGAAGCAGTGGTTGAAGTGCTGGCCTGCATTCAGGAGAAGCACATCGAATATTTAAGCCCAATTACCCAAATTTTCATTCTCTCTGAATTTCATAAATCACTTCAGATCAGTTCAGTACTGGTTCGTTGAGGACTGGAATTACTTCACAGAAGCTTATGGGCTCAATAAAATATACACTCCTGGAAATGGAAAAAATAACACATTGACACCGGTGTGTCAGACCCACCATACTTGCTCCGGACACTGCGAGAGGGCTGTACAAGCAATGTTCACACGCACGTCACAGCGGACACACCAGGAACCGCGGTGTTGGCCGTCGAATGGCGCTAGCTGCGCAGCATTTGTGCACCGCCGCCGTCAGTGTCAGCAAGTTTGCCGTGGCATACGGAGCTCCATCGCAGTCTTTAACACTGGTAGCATGCCGCGACAGCGTGGACGTGAGCCGTACGTGCAGTTGACGGACTTTGAGCGAGGGCGTATAGTGGGCATGCGGGAGGCCGGGTGGACGTACCGCCGAATTGCTCAACACGTGGGGCGTGAGGTCCCCACAGTACATCGATGTTGTCGCCAGTGGTCGGCGGAAGGTGCACGTGCCCGTCGATCTGGGACCGGACCGCAGCGACGCACGGATGCACGCCAAGACCGTAGGATCCTACGCAGTGCCGTAGGGCACCGCACCGCCATTTCCCAGCAAATTAGGGACACTGTGTCTCCTGGGGTATCGGCGAGGACCATTCGCAACCGTCTCCATGAAGCTGGGCTACGGTCCCGCACACCGTTAGGCCGTCTTCCGCTCACGCCCCAACATCGTGCAGCCCGCCTCCAGTGGTGTCGCGACAGGCGTGAATGGAGGGACGAACGGAGACGTGTCGTCTTCAGCGATGAGAGTCGCTTCTGCCTTGGTGCCAATGATGGTCGTATGCGTGTTTGGCGCCGTGCAGGTGAACGCCAGAATCAGGACTGCATACGACCGAGGCACACAGGGCCAACACCCGGCATCATGGTGTGGGGAGCGATCTCCTACATTGGCCGTACACCTCTGGTGATCGTCGAGGGGACACTGAATAGTGCACGGCACATCCAAACCGTCATCGAACCCATCGTTCTACCATTTCTAGACCGGCAAGGGAACTTGCTGTTCCAACAGGACGATGCACGTCCGCATGTATCCCGTGCCACCCAACGTGCTCTAGAAGGTGTAAGTCAACTACCCTGGCCAGCAAGATCTCCGGATCTGTCCCCCATTGAGCATGTTTGGGACTGGATGAAGCGTCGTCTCACGCGGTCTGCACGTCCAGCACGAACGCTGGTCCAACTGAGGCGCCAGGTGGAAATGGCATGGCAAGCCGTTCCACAGGACTACATCCAGCATCTCTACGATCGTCTCCATGGGAGAATAGCAGCCTGCATTGCTGCGAAAGGTGGATATACACTGTACTAATGCCGACATTGTGTATGCTCTTTTGCCTGTGTCTATGTGCCTGTGGTTCTGTCAGTGTGATCATGTGATGTATCTGACCCCAGGAATGTGTCAATAAAGTTTCCCCTTCCCGGGACAATGAATTCACGGTGTTCTTATTTCAATTTCCAGGAGTGTACATGCACTGATCAGCCAGAACGGTATGACCACCGACCTACCATCGATATAAACCAGTCCAGGTGATAGCAGCGTCACCTGGTAAGAAATAACTGCTAGTGACACACACCCATGGTGAATGTCGCATCAGTGAGAGTGCTGTCCGTGTTTGGAATGGGGAAGGAACGTGATCTATCTGACTTTGGCCCAGGGCAGATTGTGATGGCCTGGAGGTTCAGCACGAGCATTTCGGGAACTGCACGACTTGTCGGGTGTTCGAGGAGTGCTGTGGAGAGTGTCTTCAAGATGTGACGAACAGAAGTGAAACCACTTCCAGGTGTCGTGGGGTTGGGACATAGTAAGCTGGGCAGACTGGTAAAACAGGACACGTGGCGAACTGTGGCGGAACTAATATCAAACTTTAGTGCTGGGTGAAGTAAAAGTGTGTCTGAACACAGTGCACTAAATACTTCTAATAATGCGTCTCCAAAGTTGACGACCGGTGCATTTGCCAATGTCAACACCACGACATCGGCAGCTGCGACGCAAATGGATACGTGGCCATCGTCATTGGACGTCGGCGGAGTGGCAGAGCGTTGTATGGTCTGATGAATCCCGATACCTTCTTCATCAAGCCGATGGGAGGACGCGAAACCGTCGTCTTCCAGTTGAACTGCTAACAGACACTAGTACTGTAGGAAGGAGAGAAGCTGGCAGCGGCTCCATTATGGTATGGGAAACATTCACGTGGGCCCGCATGGGTCCAGTGGCGTTTGTGCAAGGCACCATGTCAACCAAAGGGTATCGTACATTAGTTACAGACCACGTACACCCCTTCATGAATATCATGTTTCCCCACGGCAGTGGCATTTTTCAACAAGATGATGCGCCATATTACTAGGACAGGAGTGTGATAGAGTGGTTCTAAAAACACAGTGGCGAGTTCCAATTGATATACTGGATCCCCAGCTCATCAGATCTGAACTCGATCAAACACATCTGAGATGTGATTGAATGGGGCGTCAGAACTCATTGCTTCCCTCCCCGGAATTTACGGGAATTAGGTGACTTGTGTGTGCAGATGTGGTGCCAACTCCCTCCAGCGACTTACCAAGGGCTCACTGCTTGACTGCTTGCATGCCACGACGCGTCGCCTCTGTTATCCATGCCAAAGGTGGACCGGCTATTAGGTAGGTGGTCATAATGGTTCAAATGGCTCTGAGCACTATGGGACTTAACTTCTAAGGTCATCAGTCCCCGAGAACTTAGAAATACTTAAACCTAACTAACCTAAGGACATCACACACATCCATTCCCGAAGCAGGATTCGTACCTGGACCGTAGCGGCCGAGCTGTTCAAGACCGTAGCGCCTAGAGCCGCTCGTCCACCCTGGCTGTCTGGTCATAATAATCAGGCTGATCAGTGTATTTGGATTCAGATGTGTGTGAAAGTGTGCGGGAGGGGGGGGGGTGAATTTTGCGCCATGTGTGTCAGTATGTTTATGGATAGACATTCTTTACTTGTCTAACATGCATCCCAAGCATATGAAAGAAGTGTCGTAGTTGACTACAATTCTGTAGAATGAGAGTTTAGATCCCCTTCCGGCATCCAAAATTTAGGTTTTCCATGATTTCCTTGAACAGATTAAGCAACGTTTGGGATGATTTCACGTAAAATCACGCAGCCAATTTCCTTCCAGTCCTAACTTTAACTCTGTCTCTAAAACCGAGTCAGTCGATGGGATGTTGCACCCTAAACTTCTTTCATTGAAACGATGGCAAGGAACCTCTGGAGTAGAAGAAGATCAGGCGTGGGAATTCTACTAACACTGCCACGTGCCAGACAACACGATAGGTCGAGACACATTTCCACACGGCAAGTGGAGATGAAACTTGTGCACAAGTTTGCAGCCTCCGACAAGTTATATCGTAGTCGGACGTTTCTGCCTTTCTGCAGAGTGTGTCCCGGAAGGTAAAAGGGAGGCACTCCGTGTGAAAATCAAGGCCTTACATTTCTGATCATTTGAGAGTAAAGAATGTCCTAGGGTCCTCCTGCGCCGGCCAAGGCCAGCCGCGGCTCGCCGCAAGTCGGACTCTCGAAGGATGCGCCACTTTCACCTCAAGGCCCAGGTATGTGCCCATCTGATGTACTCGCACCTAGACTGTGTTCCACAAAATCTGCCACACATTCCTTTGTAAAAAGACCTCTGGTTCGCCAATGTAACTCAAATTCACATTCGGTCCTTGTCGTGGGGATGTCTCAAAGCAGATCGGGCAAATCAGTTCATTAATGCCCTTTAATTTATTGTACGTTAGTTATTATTCTTCAACAACTGTATTGGGACAGTTGCTTTTGTACATCTACATCTACATAATTACTCTGCAATTCACAATTAAGTGCTTGGACGAAAATTCATCGTACTACCTTCTAGCTATTTCTCTACCGTTCCAATCTAGAATAGCGCGCGGGAAAAACGAACACTTAAATCTTTCTCTGCGAGCCCTGATTTCTCTTATTTTATTACGATTATCATTCCTCCCTATATAGGTCGGAGCCAACAAAATATTTTCACGCTCTGAGGAGAAAGTTGATGGTTGAAATTTCATTAGAAGATCCTGCCGCAACGAAAAATGCCTCTGTTTTAACGTATGCCACCCCAAGTCACGCATCATATCCATAACGCTCTCTCCCCTGTTTCGTGATAGTGCATAACGAGCTGTCCTTCACTGAACTTTTTAGATGTCCTCCGTCGATACTATTTGATGCGAATCCCTCGTGGCACAGCAATAGCCCAGAAGAAGACGTACAAGCGTAGTGTAGGCAGTCTCTTTAGTAGACCTGTTGCATTTTCACAGTGGTCTGCCAGTAAATCATAGTCTTTGGTTTTCTCTACCCACAATTTTATCTATATGCTTGTTCCAACTTACGTTATTGGTAACTGTAATCTCTTAATATTTGGCTGAATTTGCAGTCTTTAGATTTGTGTGATTTAGCGTGTAACCGAAATTTAGTGGATTCCGTTTGGTACTCATATGGACGACTTCACACTTTTCATTTTTTTCCGTCAATTGCCACTTTTCGCACCGAACAAATATCTCGTCTAAATTGGTTTGCAAATCGTTTTGATCATTTGATGACTTTACAAGACGGTAAATGACAGCACCTTCTAAGAGTGCTACTCAAATTGTCTCCTATTTGTACCCGGATAAAAAATTCTGCTATTTTATTATAATGAAAAAATCATTGTAAGTCGTTTATTTTTGATAAATGGCTTTCCCATTAATTAAACTATTTGAAATAAAATACCCAGTTATCAGGAACATCGATTTTCCAGTTGCTAATGGCTTAAAAGAAGACAGGTTGTTAATCTTCGTCGTTCCTTTCTTTTAGGACATTGCTGAAAGTCTACATCTGTTATCTGTCATAATGATTCATACAGCACAAATAAGAAAAATAATAATTCACAGCACGTTTCGAAGTACATTATACACGCCAACTAACCCTGCAAGCCAACGAAATGAAGCTAACAGAATACAAAGCACGTTCTACTGTCTGAAAACGAAATTTCCAGGGTTTAAACCGGCAATGCCTTCGATTTTTAAAATAGTTAGCGTATCAGTTTCATTACTGCTTTAATTTTTATAAAATATTACCTTTGTTTACACATAGACTCGCCCGCATCTTGTGGTCGTGCGGTAGCATTCTCGCTTCCCACGCCCGGGTTCCCGGGTTCGATTCCTGGCGGGGTCAGGGATTTTCTCTGCCTCGTGATGGCTGGGTGTTGTGTGATGTTCTTAGGTTAGTTAGGTTTAAGTAGTTCTAAGTTCTAGGGGACTGATGACCTAAGATGTTAAGTCCCATAGTGCTCAGAGCCATTTGAACATAGACACGGTCTCATTACATCAGTTATCGCCAGCCCAGGATAGAGATGATGTCACAGACCGTCTTCATGGACGGCACGCAAGAGAACGACGTGCAGTAATTCTTGTCTAATGCGATGATGCATCCTCTACTTTACAAAGTATATCTAGACTCTCTAACATTTAGTACAGAATTATCCGAAGACAAAACTAGCTTGAATGTCACTGTACCTTAGTTCAGTTGACTATAGGATGCCCTCAGATACTTCCCGGTAGGCAGCGTCCCTGCTTTACACACTAATGAATGGCGCTAAATGTTCTTCGAAGACAATGGTCGCAGCGACAAATCTATCCGCATACCCGTATGTTAATAGCGGAAAGCATCGATGTGAAGAGTTTGCTGATGTATAAAGTTATAGACGTAGATTCCAATATGTTTTCCCTATCTTTATATATGAAGAGGGAAAGAGCTCAGTTGGAGAAGGGTGAGGCACGAAATCGGTAGTGGCATCTTGGAAGTAACTGTCCCAGAGTTCATCTCAAATGATTAAAAGTAACTAAAAAAAATGGCTCTGAGCACTATGGGATTTAACGTCAAAGGTCATCAGTCCCCTAGAACTTAGAATTACTTAAACCTGACTAACCTAAGGACATCACACACATCCATGCCCGAGGCAGGATTCGATCCTGCGACTGCAGCGGTCGGGCGGTCCCAGACTGTAGCGTCTAGAACCGTTCGGGAACTCCTGGCTGGCGATTTAGGGTAACTGCAAACAACCTTAATCAGAATTAGGTTGGATTCCAATGGGAAACGTTAGCTGCTATGATCCTCTATATTGACCCCATGTTGAAGTTGGAATATGTTCTTTTATGACATGTGTCTTCAAGACCTTAATATCTGATCTGAAGATGGTCACACAGTCATAGAAATCGATTGGCTGTAAAAACTGATTTCAAACTCCTTATGACCGCTGTACCCAATTTGGTTGTTTACAATACTAATCAGAATGACTGGATTAAGAGGTGACTCCACTTTTCCGGAATACGTGCGCAGCGTAGTAGACAATGACCTTATTAACTGCCGGCCGCGGTGGCCGAGCGGTTCCAGGCGCTTCAGTCCTCAACAGCAACACTGCTACGGTCGCAGGTTCGAATCCTGCCTTGGCCATGGATGTGTGTGATGTCCTTAGGTTAGTTAGGTTTAAGTAGTTCTAAGTTCTAGGGGACTGTTGACTTCAGGTGTTAAGTCCCATAGTGCTCAGAGCCAGTTTTTGAACCTTATTATCTCGGTTTTAACCATTTTGTCGAATGAGTTGGTTAAACAAATTTATTTCAATGTGGCTCTTGAGTTTCTCTAATGTCAGATGAGCAATAAGTATACAGCAGTCCAAAGAATTTATGGTTGTTTGTACTGTACCACGAGATATCATCATGCCTTCCTACTTGAAGAACAGTAAAATTTCGACAGTCGATAATTAAACTATCATCATATCGTCAGTGGTGCTAGCCAGAGTTATGCTGACTTTTTTTTTTACTTTTGCTCGTCTTGCGACGATACCCCACCAGTGATTCATTGACAGCCGGCCAGTGTGGCCGAGCGGTTCTAGGCGCTACAGTCTGGAACCGTGCTACCGCTACAGTCGCAGGTTCGAATCCTGCCTCGGGCAGGGATATGTGTGATGTCCTTAGGTTACTTAGGTTTAAGTAGCTCTAAGTTCTAGGGGACTGATGACCTCAGCAATTAAGTCCCATAATGCTCAGAGCCCTTTTTTTGATTCATTGACACACTCAAGATTCTTGTTGAAGTTTTCACCATCGAGTTTTTTCGTCACATATGTCTGACGTTCAGAGCTTTAAAGCTACGTCCTTTTGCTATGTGGAAAATTTTGTGGCCAGTTTCTCTCACGTGTGTATGACTTGAATTCATTTATTCTCCACGCACAACGAGCTTGCAACAGGCTTTTCGTGGAATAAAATACCTCAGTTATAGACTTTAAGTAAAACAACGTACTGCAGTTTTTTTCCAAACAACTGACTCTTGCTGCAAATGCGGCATTGACCATCGTATTGGGCTATTTCCGTGCGGTCTAATAATACGCGGAATGCTGTGTTATTTTACGTGGGGACCTGAGAGCAGGCTTATGCACAGCTCGCTAATCAGCCGTCTGAATCAATCTGGGGAAGCCGCGGGATATTTTAATGGGACGGCGGGGCCTTGATTGCGTGGCGGTACGCACTGCAGCCGGCAGCGGCCACGGGCCTCCTCTGGCATCGATCCACCGGCCCGGGTTCCGACCCGCAGACACACAAACCTGCCTGCACGCACTTTCTCCCGCGCCTTCCTCCGTCGTCTTCTGTCCCACTAAGCGCGTGTCCCAGTGTACAGCTATTCCACTCCCTCCCTTTCCTGTTGGAAGACGCCGTAGAGAGGATCAGCACTCTCCTACAGAAGACACACTTTCTGGTGCTTCAGCCACGTGCTGATATTTCTGTCTCATGTAGGCACCTATTCAAGGAGTTAGGTATTTTGACTGCACCGTCAAGGTACATATATTCGCTATTGAAAAAAAAAAAATGTTCAAATGTGTGTGAAATCTTATAGGACTTAACTGCTAAGGTCATCAGTCCCTAAACTTACACACTACTTAACCTTAATTATCCTAAAGACAAACACACACACCCATGCCCGAGGGAGGATTCGAACCTACGCCGGGGCCAGCCACACAGCCCATGACTGCAACGCCCAAGACCTCTCGGCTAATCCCGAGCGGCTTCGCTAATGAAATTCGTTGTAAATAATCCATATCAATTCGCGAAGAACAGTGATGTTCATACGTACAACACTAGAGGGAAAAATGACTTTTCCTTTCCGTTATTGAAGCTCTTTGTTGCTTAAAAAGGAGTACATTATTCAGCAACAAAAATCTCGGATCATTTGCCCAACAACATAAAGAGTCTGGCAGGTAGCAGATCGTTTTAAATCAACTTCATCTATTCCATGGACGAGTTTCTGTTTCAGAACTAGTAAAAAAAAAATATTGTACCTCTAAATGTAGTTGCATGTGTAGAACTAAAAATTTCAGTAATATTAATATTGGCACTATTCATGTGTGTGTATATATATCTTGTAATCTGACTTGTTCCACATCATATCGATAAAATAATCGTGAAAGTTATCTACGAAACATGGCATAACTATCAGATCGTCTCACTTTTTTCCTGTTTTATTTATTCATTGACGTTCATGCGTAGGCTTTTAAAGATCATGTGGTTCATATGCATAAATGATTTGGCAGGCAGGGTGAGCAGCAATGAAAGGTTGTTTGCTGTTGGAAATGTGATATACGGTAAGATGTCCAAGTTATGTGACTTTAGAAGGATGCAAGAAGACTTATACAAAATTTATCGTTGGTGTGATGAACGGCAGCTACCTCTAAATTTAGTAAAATGTAATTTAATGCGGACGAGTAGCCTGTAATTTCCGCATACAGCGTTTCACACATTCACGTCGTTTAAATACACCATTGCCCATTAAAACTGCTACAGCAAGAAGAAATACAGATGATAAACGGGTATTCATTGGACAGATATATTATACTAGAACTGACATGTGATTACATTTTCATGCAATTTGGGTGCATAGATCCTGAGAAATCAGTACCCAGAACGACCATCTCTGGCCGTAACAACGGCCTTTATACGCCTGGGCATACAGTCAAACAGAGCTTGCATGGCGCGTACAGGTACAGTTGCCTATGCAGCTTCAACACGATACCACAGTTCATCAAGAGTAGTGACTGGCGTATTGTGACGAACCAGTTGCTCTGCCACCATTGACAAGACATTATCAATTGGTGAGAGATCTGGAGAATGTGCTGGCCAGGGATGCAGTCGAACATTTTCTGTATCCGGACAGTCCCGTACAGGACCTGCAACATGCGGTCGTGCATAATCCAGCTGAAATGTAGGGTTTCGCAGGGATCGAATGAAGGGTAAAGCCACTGGTCGTAACACATCTGAAATGTAACGTCCACTGTTCAAAATGCTGTCAATGCGAACAAGAGGTGACCGAGACGCGTAACGAATGGCACCCCATACCATCACCCATGGTGATACGCCAGTATGGCGATGACGAATACACGCTTCCAATGTGCGTTCACCGCGATGTCGCCAAACACGGATGTGATCATTATGATGCTGTAAACACAACCTGGATTCATCCGAAAAAATGACGTTTTGCCATTCGTGCACCCAGGTTCGTCGTTCAGTACACCATCGCACGCGCTCATGTCTGTGATGCAGCGTCAAGGGTAACCGCAGCCATGGTCTCCAAGCTGATAGTCCATGCTGCTGCCAACGTCGTCGAACTGTTCGTGCAGATTGTTGTTGTCTTGCAAACGTCCCCATCTGTTAACTCAGGGACTGAGACGTGGCTGCACGATCCATTACAGCCATGAGGATAAGATGTCTGTCATCTCGACTGCTAGTGCTACGAGGTCGTTGGGATACAGCACGGCGTTCCGTATTACCCTCCTGAACCAACCGATTTCATATTCTGCTAACAGTCATTGGATCTCGATCGACGAGATACGATAAACTGTAATCGCGATAGCCTACAATGCGACCTTTATCAAAGTCGGAAACATGATGGTACGCATTTCTCCTCCTTACACGAGGCATCACAACAACGTTTCACCAGGCAACGCCGGTCAACTGCTGTTTGTGTATGAGAAATCGGTTGGAAACTTTGATCATGTCAGCACGTTGTAAGTTTCGCCACCGGCGCCAACCTTGTGTGACTGCTTTGAAAAGCTAATCATTTGCATATCATAGCATCTTCTTCCTATCGGTTAAATTTGGCGTCTGTAGCACGTCATCTTCGTGGTGTAGCAATTTTAGTGGCCAGTAGTGTATCTGAGAGTAACGTTGCAAAGCGATATTAAATGAAACTAGCATGTGAGGATTGTGACAGGGAACGTGAATGGTCGACTTCAGTTTATTGGGAGATCTTTAAAAAAGTGTGGTTCATCTGTAAAGGAGACCGCATGTAGGAAGTTGGTGCGACCTGTTCTTGAGTACTGCTCGAGTGTTTGGGATACTTACCAGGTCGGATTAAAGGAAGACAACAATTCAGAGGCCGGCTGATAGATTTATTACCGGTAGATTTGAACAAAACGCAGTTGTTATGGAGATGCTTCGGGAACACAAATGGGTACCGCTGCAGGAAAGGCGACGTTCTTTTCAATGAACACCATTGAGAAGATTCAGAGAACCGGCATTTGAAGCTGACTGCAGAGTGATTCTACTGCCACCAACATACACTGCTACAATCAATGAATTTTATATATCAGTAATGTATTAAGCTTTTTAAGGAATAAGGCATTCTAGTAGCAATGAACTATATTTCTACTAACAAACTATAAACATAAGTGTTTTTCTCATGTAAAGCTAAAATCCATGTATTCCATGTATAAAGTCCTTAGTTAGTATTTAACCTGTATAATCTGTGCAACAATACATTAGCACAAAGCATTTCAGATGAGAATAGCTCGAGGTTGTAACGAGACCTTCTCATCTGAAATAGATAGAAATATGCCATTATTAACCAACGTGCTACTAAGACTATATTATACAACCAAATACAGCATATCACTTCTCTCTACATACTGCAAATTATTTTCACCACACTCATTGTATTACTTTCCTTTCTTTTTAATTTTTCTTTGACATTTGCGTTATATAAATTACATTCTCATCAACTAGGTAGTAACAAATTATATGGACTCATTTTAAAAATTGTTAAGCATTCATTTCGCTTTAACCTCAGAAAAATCTTTATATAGTATGTTCTTTACATATATTTTTTTAAAAAAGCATTAACAACTGTATACTAATAAGATTGTAACACTGAGAAGTCTCTGCTGTTAGATTCAGAAGCATCCGACCCACCTTTATTTCAAGGCGGTGGGCTACCCTGTACTGTTAATGAAATTAAATACACTGCTAGTAACGACCACGAGGATAAGATACGAGAAATTAGGTCTCATCGGAGGCATATAGATGATCATTTTACTCTCGCTCTGTTTGCGAATGGAACTGGAAAGGAAAAGACATGTAGTGATACAGTGTACCCTCCGCCACGCACCGTACGATGGCTTACAGAGTATGCATGTAGATGCAGACCCAGAAATGCAGTGGGAAAAATCATTTTTAGCTTTCATGGGCGAAGCAAGAGTAAAGGTCGGTGATTAACTTGTTGTCAACGCCCTGATCACTACACGCAGACCTTTAGTTGATTTGAACTTAGAAACAAAACGAAATCGGCGACAGTACTGGCAGATTACTTGCATGAAGTGTTTTTGGAAAACTTCATAAATCATAAACTTCAATGCTTAGGCAGTTGCTTGAAACCGTTCACTACCACGTTACAATGAACAGTGCAAGAGAATTCCGGTGGCCTCATTTTGCTACAGCAGCTTCACGAATATTCCCCTAATTCTTCACTCCGTTATTCCAAGCGAGCCATATCAGAGTTCATGTTTAAAATGTACGGAAAGCCAATACTAAGCTGCGAAGCAAATATTTCCAATTATGTGAACAAATGTTTTTGATGTTTATCAGTGTGTGATTCACATTTTAATGGCAATTCATAGTTAACCCTTATCTCGCTAGGTGACTTTTCTGTAACGTATACCACGAGGTGGGTTGTCTGGGATCCCTATTTTTAAACCGAGATTTAAGACAAAAATCATTTGTAATTTTTACTTTATTCAATGAAACATTTATTTTTACAGTTATTTAAGCGTTGTTTAAATGCTTTTAGTTTACTATACTAATGAAAGCCTGCAGCATTTTACTATTTGTCACACAAAAGCACATAATTTTGTGTGGTACCTTTGAATAGTACGTAAATGGTTCAGATGGCTCTGAGCACAATGGGACTTAACATCTAAGGTCACCAATCCCCTAGAACTACTTAAACCTAAGTATCCTAAGGAAATCACACACATCCATGCCCGAGGCAGGATTCTAACCTGGTACCGTAGCGGTCGTGCGGTTCCAGACTGAAGTGCCTCGAACCGCTTGGCCACAACTTCTGGCAATTAGTACACATAAACGGAATGTTAGAGTACTTAATTTTACATTCTGAAAAATTATACAATCTCTGTAGCAAATAAATTTCCAAATAAAACTAAATTCGAGGGTTTAAATTTTCGCAAAAAATTCCACCTGATAGGTACAAAATGAAGGCTGGGAACTACATTTTTCTTGTCACCCCAGAACACATCCGATTTTAACACACTCTTTAAGCATATCATTGAAGAAACAGAGAGATGCCCATCACAACTTTCCTGAAGTTCCCCCTCTGAATAACATTCTTGTTCGATAGCAGAAGTATGATCACTGGCTAATGTAAAATCATTGTCATTTTCGTTTATTTCTTGATCTATATGACTGACAAAAAATGTTCAAATGTGTGTGAAATCTTATGGGACTTAACTGCTAAGGTCATCAGTCCCTAAGCTTACACACTACTTAACCTTAATTATCCTAAGGACGAACACACACACCCATGCCCGAGGGAGGACTCTAACCTCTGCCGGGACCAGCCGCACAGTCCATGACTGCAGCGCCCAAGACCACTCGGCTAATCCCGCGCGGCTATATCACTGACAGCTTCCTCCATAAGCGACTAATAATTTCATCGAATTTGGGAAAGTTAAAACTGACACATTCGTGTGAACACGTTTTCACCTATATGGTACCGTACTGAAGAAAACAGGTACGTAGTTCACGAGGCGCGGTCTAGGAGAGTCAAACACCTATCAATAACACGTATCAACAATAAAACAGAAGACGGTAACGCAACCGCCACAAATGTTTGTAGGTTTGACAATGTAAGGAGGATCGGAGGAGTATAGAAGCATTCCACCACAACTGGCCTTGGGGAACGAGTACATAAATTTTCGCTCGGTCTGAGAGACCACACCTCGTGTGTTAAAGTTTAAGGTCTCCATCGACTTCAGCGTTCACTACAACTATGGCTTGTGTAAAGCAACAACTATGCCAATTGAACTGTAAGCGATCCCTCGCAAGAAATGGAGGCCCTGATAACCCGTGCATTGTCAGCAGAATCCCAGTACGTTCTGAAACTAACCGTTTCTTCGGTTGCCTATAGGTGTAATGGAACAAGGTGCTGCAGGTGCAAACTGCTTGATGATGGGGGAAGAAGGTGTGAATAAACTAGCATGAATAAGAAATTGGACGGTTTTAAGGAGGACTAGAATGGCGTGACAGTGACGGGTGACTTTATTCAGAAGAAGCAAAAGCAGGCTCCACCGGTTTACCACAGCGCACGGGTTACCTGCATGTAGCATATAACATGTGTACTGTATACCATATACATTATACGAGGGATATTCAGTAAGTAATGCAGCACTCTTTCTTCTCGGCCTCTTTCGGCTGGAAAAATACGGAATTGATGACCGTGCAGCTTCTCTAGAATAAATAATAATTAACTGAAACCTTCAGCTGCCGACAGGTGTTGGTGATATACCTCGATGGAGAGAGCTGAAAATGTGTGCCGGGACCGGGACTCGAACCTGGGATCTCCTGCTTACCTGGCAGACGCTCTATCCATCTGAGTCACCGAGGACACAGATAAATAGCGCGACTCAGGGAATTATCCCTTGCATGTTTCCCGTGAGACCCACATTCCGAACTGTCGGGGCACGCATTTTCAGCTGTTCCCATGGAGGTATATCAACAGCTGTCGGCAGCTGAGGGTTTCAGTTAATTATCATTTATTCTAGAGACCAATAATATCTGTTCTTTCGAGAACAGTTACTATCTTCATATATATAGTAAAAGGCTACCCAGCCGTTGACCTTCGTGTGTGCGAATGCGCGCAGGTTGCCCGAACTCTTACGGGAATCGTCACCTTAGCGTGCGCGAGTAATGAGTGGATGGGCAAACATCTATTAGGTACATTACGTATGTAGATTGTGGACAGTTGGGAATGTGGGTCTCACGGGAAACGTGCAAGGGATAAGCCCCTGTAGTCGCGCAGGGTGCTCAGGTGGACTGCCATGGAAGTAGGAGATACCGGGTTCGAGTCCCGGTCGAGGCACATATTTTCAGCTGTCCCCATCGAGGTATATTAACAACACCTGTCGGCAGCTGATGGTTTCAATTAATTATCGTTTACGTACGAAATTTGTTGTGGGACATCGTGGAACATATCCACTTGAGACCCTAAAGTTTCATGAGGTTACGATTGGTGGTTGCGCTATGCGTAGCCTTCAAAATGATTTCTGTGGCGAAAGTGAGTTTCAAGCACAGAGCTGTCACTATGTTCCTTTTGGTGGAAAATCAGAGCATCGTAGACATTCATAAATGCTTGCAGAAAGTCTACAGAGACCTGGCAGTGAACAAAAGCATAGTGAGTAGTTGTGTGAGGCGTCTGTCATCATCACAACAAGGTCTCGCAAACCTGTTCGACTTCAGGGCACCGGTCGGCCGCAAACAGCTTCGACTCATGCAATATGGGAACGTGCGGACACTCTCATTCGATATGATAGACGAGTCATACCTCTCTGCACAACTAGACGTCTCTGTTGGTAGTGCTGACACATTCGTCTTCGAGTTGGGGTATTTAAAGGTTTGTGGCTGCTGGGTTCCTCGTCGCCTAACAGAAGGCCAAGTTTGATACAATGAAGGATGCAGTTCGCGGGAAGCAGTACGTGCGTGATGTATGTGTTACTGATGCAGTAAGACGTTGGCTGCGACGTCGACCAGAGAGTGGTGCCATCCCAGTGTACAGGCCCTCCCAGTAGGGTAGCGTAAGGCAGTCACATTGAATGGAGATAATGTTGAAAAACTGGTTTTTGTAGCCAAAAGAGGGGGCAATAATACGATGTATTGGAATTCCGAATAAAACCAACCCGCTTTCAGACAAAAAGTGTTGCATTACTGATTGAACGCCCCTCGTACATTAGACGTATCTTGTAACTGCAGCCCAAAGCGTATAATGATGTACTGGAATCACATCGTGGGCAGATATCGCCTAACTGTGAGAAAAAAAATTACTTCAAGACGTCATCGTTGACCGTTATTGATCCGCTGTTGAACGAACTCCTCGGAAGATATCCATAGTTTGATCATCTGAAGGAAAGTTACGCACAGCAGATTCTCAGTCATCCCCGCTTACAAAATTGCCTCTTTAGAGAAGGTGATGTGGCATCAAACAGTGAACTGCAGAGAATGTGTTCCTCGCCCTAAAGAGCCACATTTTTGCTTGTATCTTGGTATGTGCATTGTATTATTTATCTTACATCTCACAGTCCTAGAAAGACTTTGTGGAAGGGGAAGTGTGAACTGGAAGAGGCTCTGTGAAGTTCTGGAGCAGCGTCCTGTGGGTTAAGTTACCAGAAATCAAAAGGATTACACGAAACTACAGGACAGACAGGTTACAGCCTTGTACTACATCCTTGAAGAGGACTAAAATATTACCGGGGTGGTAGCTCAAGATAACAATTTTCGTATCCGCTTGACTAGAAATGCGAACGTTCGTCATGAGCAGTCAGCAGAAATCTTGGATCCTGGCTGGCGCGCAAAGTCCTTGGCTTCAAATCCACTGAACTTCTGCGGGCCAATTGAGAAGGACAATATCAGTGTGGGCGACCCGTAAAGATAGTGGTTCAGCACTGATGTGTCCTATTTCCGGAGACCACAATATCGCTAAGCAATGGGATCATGCAGGTGTTAAACGATCAATTATGTGCTTATTTTTCCATATGAAATTGCTTGTGCATATTGTATCATACTCCTGCTCCGCTGTTCGACAAGGATTAACTACATCGTAGCCAGGATTATAATTTAAATAAACCTCCAAAATTTATGAAAGTGACCTACAGCGGGATGTTGAAACAACATTAAAAATCAGAGAACAAAAAAGTAATTCAACTGCGGGTGATTGTCGGAGGGCTTTTAATTGATGTAGGAGCTTGAGAGACTGGCGGTACGTTAAGTCTGTCGTGATAAAAAATATCCCGAGATACATACACGACTCACAGCAAGCCATCATCAGCGAAGAGTAATAAATGATGAAAATCAGCTCTTAGTCCTTCCAGGAACTCATAAGAAGGAACTGTTGGGCACCCGCGCAAGCCATTAATCTGCAGTCTCAATTACTGTTACACGTTTATACTATTCCTCCGTGTTTCGAAGCATTCGGCCCACTCGTACTGTGTCGCTATTTTCACAAATGTTTATGTATTTTGTACATGGTAATTAAATATCGAGCCATAACTGAACTGGACAGAAGTCATCGTGTCCTCCATATGGAATTATTTTCAAAAACGTTACAACATCGAAATTACAATGCTTGACAAGGCATTTCAACCGCGTTTATTCCAAGGACGATACTGATGCCAACAACTATCACTCCACCCATAACGGCCCACCTTAACTGCTCTGTTTTTGTGCCATGTTTTAGAATTAATTTTACACGAAAAGCTAATTCGAATCGTTAACAGAAAGCCAAATATATTTGAAATTAATGTAACCACATCATGAGTGTGGCAGAACTTGTATGCTATGATCATCTTAAGGAACGATTCCAACATTCATTTTAAAATGTTTAATGAAGCCATAGTAAGACAATAAAAGCATATTTAGAATGTCTTGCTTCCGGATGGTGATCGCAGCAACCTGTCTGCAGTCTACAATGCGGCATTATGCTAGAGACATGTGCCTCACCGTCACAGCTGTGAATATACAGTGCACTACAACTTATTTTGTCATGACCATGACCTGGATGATGCTGCATAAACAACTTGCAGCTGAATTTGTGATGGATGTAGCTAGTGTCGTTGTGGGAATAGGGGAGATGGAAGAATGTGTTGGCATTTCTGTGGAGCCCAATACAGTGCACTTTTATCCCACAACGTTTTCCTCCACATTCGTTGGCTTCGTCAACCCACAACCAAACTGTAGCACTGAAATCTAAGCTACAGCTCGTCTGAAGAGGGACAAACCGGTCTGGAACTGGTAAAGAGAAATAAATTATCATAAAAAGTGAGTGGTCATAGTTTTTCAACCTTGAAACGTTTATTTCGAGGGGCGTTCAATAATGAAATGCAACACATTTTTTTCCTCAGCCTATTAGCGTTGAAAAACGCGTGGAATATTCCCGCTTCAGCCCCTGCAGTTTCATTAAGTTCCGATAGGTGGCGGCGCTATATGCACACCTCAAAATGCCGTTTGTAACGAAGAAGTGTTCCAAGGAGAGAGCTGTCATGAGTGTCTTTTGGCGAGAATACATACATAAGCGGTTGCAGAACGTTTACAGACACCTGGCAGATAGCAAAAGTATGGTGAGTCGTTGGGCGAGGCATCTGACGTCATCGCAACAAGGCCACGCAAACCTGTTCGATCTTTCGAGTGCCGGCAGGCGGCACACAGCTATATCTCTTGCAGTGTTGGACTTACTCGTGTTCGTCACCACAAAATGAAAACAAACTTCTCCTTCTCCGGGACAATGCAAGGCTTTACACCATTCTGCGCACCCGAGAGGAACTCAGAAAACTTCATTGGATCCTTATTCCTCATCCATCCTACAACCCGGATCTCGCTGACTTCCGCCTGTTTGGCCCAATGAAAGAGATTATGTTGCAAAACAGGGTTTCGTAGTCAAAAGAGTGGGGAGTAATACAGTGTATTGAAATCCTGAATAAAACCAACCTACTTTCAGTAAAAAATATGTTGCATTACTTACTTAATTAACTTTATAAAAGTAATGGGTAACATTTACCGTATTCTAAAGCACTGCTAAACAGGAAACAATTTATTAATGTACGAGTATGCTACTTGCGAAAAACCACTTATCACACTAAGAGTCCCAGGCTACACAGAAATGTCTTTCCACATGAAGTGTCACTTGGCACAAGTATCCCGAATCCCCTGGAATTCGCAGGTGAAAATTTCTGTGAAAATATTTTCTAGCTAACAGTTACAGTATTAGTTTCTAAATGGAGGGTGTTTCATAAAAGATTCATCCGACTTCAAGGACCACATCTTTCACATGAATGAAGGTGTAAACGTGAACTAATTTTTAAGTTACGTATCGAAACCGAAACTTTGCCAGTTGTAAGTTGACGATTCTCGTTGTTGAGGGAGGGTGTCTCTCTGGCCCAACTAGCTAGCTCGCTCGCTCGCGCATTAACCAGCGTGGGTCGAGTCCACTCGAGATAATATGGTAACACAGCAACAAAAGGCGTTTTGCATTTTGCGTAACAGGTGAATGTCATCTCCAACTGTGCGACGTGATTTTCGTCGAGAGCACGCGCTCAACGGTTGATCGTCCAAGTACAGATCTCTCACTGCGCCATTGATCTCCAAAGTCTTCTGATCTCTTGATTTGTGTTTGCCGACCGCTGTGGCCGAGCGATTCTAGATGCTTCAGCCTGGAGCCACGCGACTGCTACGGTCTGAGGTTCGAATCCTGCCTCGGACATGGATGTGTGTGATGTCCTTAGGTTAGTTAGGTTTAAGTAGTTCTAAGTTCTAGGGGACTGATGACCTCAGATGTTGAGTCCCATAGTGCTCAGAGCCATTTGAACCATTTTTTATTTATGTTTTTCATTGTTTATGGGGCCTCTCCTTCCTACAGCTTTAGGTGTACTGCGACTCCGCAGTATCCTCATACATGCTCGAAGAAATCCGGATGAATTTGACAATCATCTGGATATTTGTCGTGCGTCTACTAATGGGTACATTGAACATTTGTTGGCCAAACATTCAAAACGTGCTAAGTACCATTTTTTTTCTCAAAACTGACTTTATTCACTCTAATGCCGCTACATTCATGTGTATATATTATACAAAAGGCGCTTCATCGTATGATGAAGGTAACGAATCGTAACTATGACGAACAGAATAAGGTGGAGCTAGCTCCACAGCCTTCTTCATTCTAAAAGTGCTTGAAAATCAGCGTTGAATTTCATCAGTCTGACATACGAACTTAACAGTTGCACAATTTTTGTCGTATTGTAGAAGAATTACTTGCACATAAGCAATCTATCTACAAAAAGAAAAGAGTGCCAATACACACTGACGGAAAAATAAATCACAACTCCAAAAAATAATTAGTATATAGTAAGGAACTTTCGGGAGTACATTTCTCCAGGTAACAAATGAGGTTTGGAACTTTAATAGTGGCAACTATTTATTTACAGGTAGTACTAAATGGATACGTGTTTCAAAGTTTTACTGATCTGCAAAGTATTCATCAACGCTGTGTATAACCCGTTGCCAGAGATGTGGAAGTCGAAGAATACTCTTAGCAGTGCCAGTTGCCCTACCAATTTGTAGCAGTACTGAAGACACGAATGCCGTGAAGTGTTTCCTTCAGTTTAGAAATCGACTTGAACTTATGAGGGCTTAAGCCAGGGGAATGCAGTAGGTGCTATAGAACTTATCTGCCTCATTAGGCCGCGCCGGATTTGCCGAGCAGTCTTAGGCACTGCAGTCATGGACTGTGCGGCTGGTCCTGGCCGAGGTTAGAGTCCTCCCTAGGGGATGGGTGTGTGTGTTTGTCCTTAGGATAATTTAGGTTACATATTGTGTAAGCTTAGGGACTGATGACCTTAGCAAGTAAGTCCCATAAGATTTCACACACATTTGAACATTTTGCCTCATCAGTCAAACAAATCAGTAACAGCTAGCACTGTGCGTGCTTGAGGATTATCCAGCTAAATAATGGCCAGGTCCTGCAGATAGTGTTATCACTTCTCTTTCTACGCTGTTCATTTTTGGAACACAACCTACGACCAAGTTAGAGGCAGAAGACACTTTCTGCAGGACCTGACCATCATTTTGCAGAGCAATTCTCAAGCACATGCAGTGCAAGCTGTTACTGATTTGTTTGTCTGATGGGGCTGCTAAGTGCTATACCACCTACTGCACTCCCCTGACTTAAGCTCTAGTGAACTCAAACTGAAGGAAACATTACACGGCATTCGCTTCAGAACTGCAATAAATTTGTCGGGCAGTAGACCTCGCCGCTCGAACTGTCAACACAACATCGCTGGCGGTGGGTTATACACAATGGTGGTGACTACTTTGAAAGTCAGTAAAACTTTGAAACACGTATCAATTTTGTACGAGCTGTAAATAAATAGTTTCCACTATTAAAGTTCCAACCCTCGTATTTAAGTGATTAACATTGCAAGATCACAAATTAATGTAAGCGCGATATAAGCCATTGCCGATTTGAAATGCTGGTTCTTCAATAACCGGTGTATCCGCCAGAATGTTGAGTGCAAGCATTCAACTGTGCATGCATTGTGTTATACAGGTGCAGGACGTGGAATGGAGTTTCATGACTGTCGCACTTGGTCGGTCATACAGGGACAGTTAATGCTGTTTGTGGATGACGCTGGGGCTGTCGTCGAATGATGTCCCATATGGGCTCGACTGCACACAGATTTGGTGCTCGAACAGACCAAGGTAACATGTCTGTAGAGCAAATTAGGTTACAACAGCGGCATGTGGACAGGCGTTATCCTGTTGGAGAACACCCCCTGAAATGCTGTTCATGAATGACAACACAACAAGTCGAATCACCAGTCTGATGTAAAATTTTGCAATCACGGTGCGTGGGTGAACCACAATAGTGCTCCCGCTGTCATACAAAACACAAGTGTAGTTCCAGTGTGTCTAGAAGTCAGATAGGATGGTTGCAGGCTCTGAACTGGCCTCCTTCTAACCAATATACTGACATTACTGGTACCGAGGCAGAAACAACTTTCATCACAAAACAACACACCTCAAATTTGCCCTCCAGTGAGCTCTCGCTTCATTCCACTGAAGTTGCAAATGGTGATGCTTTACGGTCAGTGGAATGCAGGTTAACAGGGTGTCTGTCTCGGAGCTGTCCTTGAAATAACCGATCGATTTTTAACGGTTCGTTGTGTCAATGTGGTGCCAGCTGCTGCTCAAATTGCTGCTGCAGATGCAGTACGATGCGCCAGAGCCATACGCCGAACACGATGGTCTTTCCTCTGGGTAGCGTCACGTGGCCATCCGGAGCCCGGTCTTCTCGCGACTGTACATTTTCCTGACCACCGCTGCTAGCAATCATGTCCAGTGACTACATTCTTGTCAAGTCTTTCTGCAGTATTGCACAAGTAATATACAGCTAATCGGAGCCCTATTACATTACTGTCTGTTGCTGGTTGATATTTGTAATTATAGACACTCTGGAAATATTGATTATCCTTGAATTAATGTTTTATATTCCATGATGTACGTTCCTTGGAGAGAAATAAATTAGTGTTGTATTGGAATCACGGTGTTGTGTGTCCGTAATATTTTGGTGCCGAAACCCGGGAAGAAATTTCGATTTCCTGCGTGATTTTAACAATTAACGGCTTACTTCACGCTGTAGGAAACAAGAGACGTCGTCGGACCGCATTACAATCTAAGTCCATTCCAATATAATATGATCGCATGAACTGGTTGCTTCAAAACAATTTTTGCGGCTTTGTATTGCAAGCCTGAAACTTGCACTCAGAGTAGCTAGTTTTGTTAAAAGGTTTTCGTTCACTTACGTTTGCGCATACGGTGCTTGTTAAACGTTTAAGCCATTCACAAGCGCACTCGTAAACAACTTACAACAGCCGTCTTTAGTAAGACATAATGCAGGACGAATCAGAGATGCAGTTAGAAAACTTCAAAAGAAAGCGAGCTAGGGACAGGACTAATGCTACGCTCTTACCATAGAAAGCCCGTCTGATGATTTTGAACATTACAGAGAACGTCTTCAAGAAACTCCGGGGAAGCTCGTTTCATAATTTTCTCTCTGACGATGAATACAATGCAGACGTGCTGAGCTGTGAGGAATATATAGACAGTCAAACACGCTATACAGAAGGCTACAAAAGCAATTGATTACAAGCTTTCAGCCACAACGTCGCAGATGAATATCACGTCACCACCAGTGCTCACACAACCAACTGTATTCCACTCTGTCAAGCTACCAGCAATTAAGCTTGAGTTATTTTGTGGAGACGTCGAAATGTGGGAACAATTTGAATCGCCCATTGATAAAGACCCATCCCTTTCTACAGTAAACAAACATGTTTTCCTACGAGGGTATATATCAGGCGAAACGAAGTTGCTAGTAGATGGAATACCCATAACGGCTAACACGTATGAAGAAACAAAGAAAATTTTATTGAATAGATACGGAGATAGCAATCGCATTATACAGGCGCACATCGATTATTTGGACGCGCTAAAGCCTGTACACTCAGCGACACCTGAAACGCTGAACAGTACATTCCTGGAATGTAACCATCGTATTCAAGCACTGCGTGCCTTAGGAGAAGACGTCGTGGCATACGGTAAAATTCTCACTCCGAAAATTCTGCGTGCATTTCCCACTGAAATGCGTCAGAAATACTGAAAACTGTTGATTCTTGTTTCGTATTATTTATATGTCTTAAAATATTTATATTTAGGTATGCTTTATCAACCATTATAGCATGATGTCGCTGCTGGTCTTAGTCCATTTAGTCTGAATAAGGTAATGTGTAAGACACCTCATGTTATCAAGTTCCTGTGGAGCTGAATGCAATTTTCTCTCATATTGCAGTATAGTTTATTTTTCCTGGATGATAAATACTATAAAAACGTGGGTGCTCTTTTCTTATATATATATATATATATATATATATATATATATATATATATATATATATATATATATATATATATATATATTCAGCAGCACAGCAACTTGGTAACATAACTTTCAAATTTATACTGACTTTTCGATCACGCGGTATATATTCTACGCGAAAGGAGACATAAATTTGGGGTGAACTTTAGTTTATGCATAACACAGCAAAGTTTCATATTCCAAAGAACCATCCTGTTTTACAAGGGTATGTCTATCACAAAATGTCCGACAGATGGGCGTCGTTTGGTGATGATCGTGTGCTCAGCCGCCACCTTAGTCATGCTTGGCCTCCCAGGTCCCCAGACCTCAGTCCGTGCGATTATTGGCTCTGGGGTTACCTGAAATCGCAAGTGTATCGTGATCGACCGACATCTCTTGGTATGCTGAAAGACAGCATCCGACGTCAATGCCTCACCATAACTCCGGACAGGCTTTACAGTGCTGCTCACAACATTATTCCTCGACTACACCTATTGCTGAGGAATGATGGTGGACATATTGAGCATTTCCTGTAAAGAATATCATCTTTGCTTTGTCTTACTTTGTTATGCTAATTATTGCTATCCTGATCAGATGAAGCTCCATCTGTCGGACATTTTTTGAACTTTTGTATTTTTTGGTTCTAATAAAACCCCATGTCATTTCAAGCATGTGTGTCAATTTGTACCTCTCTATCTACATTATTCCGTTGTTTATTCAGTTTTCAAATTTATACTGACTTTTTGATCACCCGGTACTTTTGTGAAATCTGATGAAACTTTTTGAAACTCCTCTTATTTCAAGAGGCTTTTGATGGACATGAAAACATATTTAATAATCAGAAAATTTTATCACCTGTGGACTATGTGAAAGTTTCCAGAATGTGAAAGTTGTGTACACGGTTGGCAGTAAGAGAGACAGAAATAAACTACACGAGTCGTTAGCGGGGCCTGTGAGCGGAAATTGTACTGTCGCTCGCAGTCGTTGGCAGCAGTGCGACCCGCGGGAGGAATGAGAAGCCCTGTACACGTCACCTGCAGGGTAGCTGCAAATTCCACCTACGTCCCTCGAGTTCTGTCACCAATGTTCAGAGGCCCAGTTTAACTCGGATGAAAATGTTACGTTGTCTTATATTGGGTGAAGAAGAAAACAGCGTTAGTGTACCAACTGCGTGGGACGCGATATTCATGAGAGTTTTCATTAACAAATTAATAGCTACGAATGTTAGAAACGAATCTTTAATGGCGCGATGTTTTAAAAGAACTTCTTTTACATGACCTTGTATAACAATACAAAATAGTTCGTGGGTACAAAACAAATGGTTCTGACGTACGTGTGGTACCGGTGTCAAACTATACTCATGTCCGTAAGCTAAGTGATCTTCCAGATCCACGACATGACATGAGGCATAGGGTTTAAACTGCGACTTCCCACACTACAGATCGGAGCGTCCAGCGTGGCTTGAAGTAACATCCTCCATTGCTGGAGGTTACCGTAGCGGCGATCTTTGCACTGCAATTATTCGGTCTACAGCGACCCTCCTTTTTTACATCTGTTTTATCTTTATTGATGCTCCATCTCCTAGGTGACTAAATTCAGTGTTTTTTACAATATATTTCGAAACAGAGTGTACAAAAATACTTTCGCCTCGTTATTTCTTGAAGTATATACTGATGAATTCGTTTCCTACCGGCGGAAAACCATTCCCGCTGTGTGTGTTCCGCTGCACTGGTTTCTACTAAAAACTACCTTCAAGGTAATTATTACCAATTTAGCCATTAAAACTAGCTATTAAAACTACCGTCTTTCTAATATTACAAACATCCAATAGTAATAATGAAAAAATTACTAAAGATACAGAGAGGGGTTGGAAAGACGAATAAAAGCAGGCAGAAAAAATCTGTTACTATTAAAGAAATAATTTTTCTTCTTTAACGGCAGCAGCATAACATATGTGAGATAATCACGTCATTATTAGAAAGATGCACTAGAACTGCTGCTTATAATAATTAATCTTTAACAACGACACGCCGTTGTCGAATACCGGCGAATACATTTTTGCTGAGAGCGTGTATCAATGCGCATGTCATTTATACTAAAGTGACTATATTGCACTCACGTCTATAATGATGTGACGTCCATATTATGTCCTTAGTGAACTGTCTTATAACAGTATAACCTCTGAAAACATGTAACGTCGTAAGAGAGTACTGTCAGGCTACTGTCAAATCAAAAAGCGTATTATTTTCAATATACACCATGTGATCAAAAGTATCCGGACACCCCCAAAACATACGTTTTTCATATTATGTGAATTTTGCTGCAACCTCAGTGACCTCAGTAGTCATTAGACATCGTGAGAGAGCAGAATGTGGCGCTCCGCAAACTCACGGACTTCGAACGTGGTCAGGTGATTGGGTATCACTTGTGTCATACGTCTTTACGGAGATTTCCACAATCCTAAACATCCCTAGGTCCACTGTTTCCGATGTGATAGTCAAGTGGAAACATGAAGGGACACGTACAGCACAAAAGCCTACAGGCCGACCTCGTCTGTTGACTGAGAGAGACCGCCGACAGTTGTAGGGGGTCGTAATTTGTAATAGGCATACATCTATCCAGTCCATCACACAGGAATTCCAAACTCCTTCAGGATCTACTGCAAGTACTATGAAAGTTAGGTGGGAGGTGAGAAAACTTGCATTTGATGGTCGAGCGGCTGCTCATAAGCTACACATCACGCCGGCAGATGCCAAACTATGCCTCGCTTGATGTAAGAAGTGTAAACATTGGACGATTGAACAGTGGGAAAACGTTGTGTGGAGTGACGAATCATGGTACACAATGTGGCGATCTGATGGCAAGGTGTGGGTATGGCGAATGCCCGCTGAACGTCATCTGCCAGCGTGTGTAATGCCAACAGTAAAATTCGGAGGTGGTGGTGTTATGGTGTGGTCGTGTTTTTCATGGAGGGGGCTTGCACCCCTTGTTGATTTGCGTGACGCTCTCACACCACAGGCCTACATTGATGTTTTAAGCACTTTCTTGCTTCCCACTGTTGAAGAGCAATTCGGTGATGGCGACTGCATCTTTCAACACGATCGAGCACCTGTTCATAATGCACGGCCTGTGGCGGAATGGTTACACGATAATAACATCCCTGTAATGGACTGGCCTGCACAGAGTCCTTACCAGAATCCTATAGAACACCTTTGGTATGTTTTGGAACGCCGACTTCGTGCCAGACTTCATCGACCGACATCGATACCTTTCCTTAGTGCAGCACGCCATTCCCCAAGAAACCTTCCAGCTTCTGATTGAACGTATGCCTGCGAGAGTGGAAGCTGTCGTCAAGGCTAAGGGTGGGCCAACACCATACTGAATTCCAGCATTATCGATGGAGGGTGCCACGAACTTGTAAGTTATCTTCAGCCAGGTGTCCTGATACTTTTGACCACATAGTGTATTTACGTCATTGCCTATCTAATCAAAACATTGACAGTTATAAAAAAATCAGTAGTGCAATTTAAAAGGTGTGTTAACTGGAATATATTGGGATGTGGCTTAACAAATTACCAGCTACTGTTAAATTAGCAATATACCTATAATGTTACTCCTGTCAAAAGATTTTATGTGTGACCGTGACTCTGTGTAGTGGAAAGGTATCAGATTGTGTTTTGTCCCTCAAAAATTCCTATTGAAAGGAAACAACAGCAAAACAACAGAGAATTGCACCAAGATTCTATTAGTAATAAAGGAAACTGCAATTAAACAAAAGAAAATGGTCGCCAGCCTAATTAGGCAAAGTTGTACCAAGTACTAGCACGATTCATAAGGATAGTTGATTAGTGTTATTCACTTTACTTAATAATGAACTTATGTTTTGCAAATAAGATTCCGAGCCGTAACTTAATTTATCAAGCAATGTAACGGTGAATTGGTATGAGTAACATTGAAGTAATGTTAACCGTTTTTTGCAACAACTGGCTCTCAGGAACACTTGTTGTCTGTATATTAAAGCAGAAAGCTAATGATCATTATAAGTAAGTTATTTACTGGTGCTTCGGCACTATTACGATGGACATTATGGTTATTTTATCTGTTTAATTATTGCAAAATACTATATTACTTCTCGTGATTATTATTTGTATTCTCAAGGAGCATTCACTTCCTTATACTATTCACCTCAAATGAGATGTGTGGTACCCGGATGTAGTGTAGTTTGAAGAGTTCTAGGTACTTACTTACTATGGTTCTCACAAGTTGTAAGAATGAAAGCTGTATTTCTAGAGTACTGTTACTGTCATACGAAATTTAAATCTGGCTCAAGTATTCGCATGGGGACCCAGAAACTAATCTATCAGTAGACTTAAATAAAGGCCGCACATTTCAGTCGCAACACAATATGAGAAACACTATTGACTATATATGCATTAAATTATTAAAAAAATGTTACTCCCAAACTTGTACAGTAATTAATCCGTATGCTGGCCCCTCAAAGTGTACCAGCCAGTATCTAAAACGAATCATCACAGTTTTTGCAGGTAACTGTAATACTGCACTGAGGTTTCAATAACAAGTTGAATGTTCATATCTTTTCTTTGTGACTGTACTTTGGTGAAACTTTAACTATCCTATTATGAAAAATACGTGGAGTACTTCAAAACTTATGCTGACTGAATAATTATGAAATTTACTACTTCATAAAGTTTATTAACTGTAGCGAAGGTTTGTTTAAATGGCCTTTCAGCTCAATAAAATGGGATACTCGAAAATATCGTAGTGCTTGGGACAAGACCCTAATTAGGTAAACGACTAAATATACATACGGGTGCTCAGCACAAAGTTTAAACAGCAAAAACTTATTATTGAAGAAGAAACTACACAAGTGGTCCATATAGTTATATAGTACTCAATTGATTCTTTGAGATGAAGATGGTGGCAGTGTCGATCTCCTGTGGCTATTCAAAAAGGCGGCGAAAGTATCGATGGTTGTTGCTGTGTAAGAAGCTCTGAAAATTCTCTTCTTAACGTCGGATTTTCATAGCACAGAGTTAACCAAAGTATGCAATGAATAATAAGCCACATTACTCCCACATCCGAGGCTATATTATATAATTTTGCAACTATTTTTGCCCTGTTCAGTTCACAAGATGCGAACACTTTGCTTGCTAGCCACTCATGTCACAAAGGAGGTTTCCAGTTCGTCCGCCATATCCACCTTTTCTATTCCCGTCAAGCGAGTTACGTTGCAGAAGGGCTTCCCTCTATGTTTTACATGATTACAAACCTTCATGCCCTATGCTTGAAGAAGTATTACAAGCAATGTTTAAACATTTACAATCTGTGTCAGTATATTACCTTTAAAATAACATTCATAGATTAATTACAATTACTTAAATGATCATAAATAACGAATAAAACGTTTACATAGATGTTAACTGAAAGAGCATGTCTATAGGGAAATCACGTTAAGTAAAAATAGGCAAAGAAGTTAGATAATATGATTATAGGTATTATCAGTAATAGTGTTACAGGCTGTCGTAGTTGATGTTGTTGCATAAATTTGATAATTTGCATAATTTGATAATGAGCTTATGCTAGAAACTAGTCGTCAAGTAATAAAGCAACTTAGATGGTCCTCTGCAGTTTATTGCATAATTCGGTAAACCACACAGTTGCTGATTTCTTGTCTTCCAGAATCCCGGAGAATAATAAATAATGAAACTATTTAAATCAAGAAACCAATATTCAGCTATCACTCACCGCCCACAGACAGGAATGTCCCGAAGCTGCTGTGTCCCCTACACCATCAAGGACTCACAAACATGGCCCCGCAACAACAATGGGTTTCTCTTATGGATTCTGTATAGATAATCCAGGAATGGAACATGTCCTGTCAGATGGTGGGCACACCGCTGGTAGGATGCGATTAGATTAGATTTACTTTCATTCCAATTGATCAGTAGTGAGGAGATCCTCCAGGATGTGGAACATCCATTTGGCGTCAGAGCGTTCCATTCATGCTCAGTCAGTTTAAAGCGGATGGTCACTGCAGACACTTGTTTCCTCACACTGCAGGTTATCATTAACTAGGCCAAACGTATATAATCCGGCATCACTGTCCATACGGTGGAACACAAATCCATATTAATCCACGAAAGGGACCGTTGGTAAAGAAACCATTCGTCTTCTGTGAGACAATAATTGCCAGGACTTCCTATTGCAAATCCATTGAATTAATTGTTCCACCACTTCGATTCTTGTTCCACGGAACATGTGGTAAGTAGAAAGAAATTTCAGCCTACAACAAAGAGCTGAAGAAATGTGGACGAATGCCGAGAAATGACTCCCACAAGAAATAAATATAGGAGAAAGTGCGACAACTAAGAGAATTGTTGCGTTACAGGAGCTGTTTCTAACATGAATTCAGTTTGAAACAATAAGGTGAAAGTGAGTAAATCTTAATTAAATAAAATGACATTATAAATATGAATCCAAGTCCGCAGTTTAAATGGAAGCAGGGGACTTCGATTTATATTTATAATGTCATTACAAGACGTATATCATGCTGCGGGCCCAGAAGAACGTAAAGAAATAAAATGAGTATGTTAGCAAGAGAAGCTGTTGAGAGTTGGTAATTAATAATGTAAATGAAAACGTTCATTACAAGTAACATTTCATATTCATAAAAATAGCTGTTCAGCCAGTGAGATAACCTTGACGGATGGACTTTCATTTTAGGTGATCGTTGATCAGACATTAGTGCACACATCCTCTCTCTGGTTCTTCATCCCTCCGAACGAATGGGGGAAGTAGGAATGGTAATAATTCTGAACTTAAACACAGAAAAAACCCATTCACATATCTAATCTAAAAATAGGATTAGAATGTTTAGCCATACAATGCCATTTATTTCGTATTTCCAAAATAATATCTTCCGCCCACTACGCATATTTAATTCTTTGAAGCCACACCCAAAACTATTTTCTTTCTTCAGAAATGTTGTACAAATATTATTTTGCTGCTATTATCCGCGAAATGCAAGTTCTGAGTTCAAGCTGTGGTCTGACAAACAGTTTGATTCTCTAAGGGAATTTCATCGTGGGTTCTTAATTCCATGAGTGTAAGAGCTCTCCATTTGTTGCACAGTGTCACTCTTCCTGGCGCCTCTTCAGCTGTCTGAAACAAGATAACACCAGGAGAGGTAAAAACACAGCAAAAAGGAGGATGTTGAGGATGGTATGTGATATGATAAACGTGATGGTCTGGCAGTCATTAAAAATGGAGTTTTTCTTTGCGGTGAGATATTTTCACGAAATTTCAATAGGAATATATCTTTTCCGAACGCGAAAATATTTTATTGCCGCTAAGATATGCAAAGAGAAATAGTCATTGTGGTTGGCCGTGCGGTCTAACGCAAGGCTTTCCGGGCGGGAAGGAGCGCCTGGTCCCCGGCACGAATCTGCCAGGTGGATTTGTGTCGAGGTCCGGTGAACCGGCCAGTCTGTGGATGGTTTTTAGGCGGTTTTCCATCTGCCTCGGCGAATACGGGCTGGTACCCCTTATTCCGCCTCAGTTACACTATGTCGGCGATAGCTGCGCAAACAAGTTCTCCACGTACGCCACCATTACTCTACTACGCAAACATAGGGGTTACACTCGTCTGGTGTGAGACGTTCCCTGGGGGTTCCAGCGGGGGCTGAACCGCACAATAACCCTGGGTTCGGTGTTGGGCGGCGGAGGGGTGAAGTGGACAGCGATAGTCGTCGTGGGGTTGTGGACCACTGCGGCTGTGGCGGGGACGCAGCCTCTCCGTCGTTTCTAGGTCCCCGGTTAACATACAATACAATAGTCATTGTAATAAAAGAAGAGACATCAGAGCTCGCACGGAAATATTTCAGTGTTCATTTTTCGCACGCGCTAATACAGAGTAGAACGACAGAGAAACAGTCTGAAAATGGTTCGAAGAACTCTCTGCCAGGAACTTAAGTGGGCGTGATTTAGGAAACAACGGATGTCGATTACTCTTCAGCTCTTCTCAGGCCTAAATTATTCTGCATATTACTTACCGGTGACCCCCTTTTTTAAAGAATTAAGTTAAAAAATCTTGGGTTTGCGGCTTAACTAATGTTCTCGAAACTTGGAAGCAAAATAAAAACGACCCTAGATGCCTACAACAGGTGTTGATCGTAAATCGGGTTTCTCGCTGTCTGAACTCTATCTAGACTGCAGACGGGACTTCACAATATTTTTGAGGATTTGTCGTGGCAGTTTGTTTGGTCTTAAATTTGTTTGGTCTTAAATTTGCCTGACTTCCATGTCGTGACCCGAGCACAGTCCCGTTGGAGTCCTCACATCTAACAATGAAATCAGCGCACAACGTCAGACGAGGCCAATTAGTTGTCGAAATATCGTGGAAGAGAAAGGTGAAAAACAGAATGGTTGCAGGAAATTGGAATGTTTCAACACTTCCTCTTATGATGAAGAAAAGATCGTTTTCGTGACACACAGGCATTCTCGCCTGTGAAGTGCACTACCATCTCCATGCATCCACCATATATGATATACCGACTGGCGTGGCGTTCTGTAAAATGAAGATCTAACGAAGATTTCCTCTAACAGGTGATACGGCACATCAGTGTCCATGCACACTTTTCCATCCTGCAAAAGCATTTTTCTCAGGGTTGTACTAATTATAAGAAGGGGTATCTGAGTTGAAAGCACCCTTCGCTCAACTTCTGTGAACTATGTGAATATGATAAAGCGGTATGGATAGAGATAGTCGAGTACGAACAAATTTCCAAGGTGCACAAAGCCACAGTGAATGCTCGATAAAATCTGTATCTTTCAACTGCTTACGACATTTCTTCCTTCTTTTGCTACTTTTCTTGGTACTAACGAACTAACAGCACTCTTCAAACATTACGGGAGCTCTAGCTCTTGTTTCCGTATATCCACGAACACTTTTAAAAGTACGTGGATGCTGGTTGCGACGTGTTCACATGGAGCTACACATATCGTAACTGTCTCAGCACTATATGTGCAGGGTGGCTACAATTAAACTTTCGCTGCTTGAGAGGACTCACCCTGACAAACTAGTGATCGCACGACAATGAAACTTTATGGAAACATTTCTAACAGCATGCAGAAGAGAACTAACAAGTAAGCCATCGAATGAAACACATTTTTATTTCCACACGATAGGACAACATTTGTTATTTGCGTACCAGGTTGCGCACCGTGTTAGAAACGTTGCTCAGTGTGTCTACCTTCTGCATCCACTACAACCTGGAACCACAGTACAATTTGCTTTACTGCTGCAAGAATGAACTGTGAACCATGGAATTTTGAGCTATTGCGACACAGCCTGTGCACAGCTTTAATTTCGCACATTGTGTCGAGCACTCTCACCCATGGCAACAGTAACTACCTCGACAATTTGTGGCTCTCTTCCAGGAGCATTTTCCAAATCCCCAGTAAATTTGAACTTACGAATCATTTTCTTCAACCCTGTTGCTGAAAGACGACCTTTCGTATTCCTTTGATGCTTCGATACTCTCGAAAAGCAGCAGCACTATTCCTGTTGTTTCGATAAAACCGATTTACAAGTAAAGCTCTGCTAATGTTGTCCAGATCAGTGTTGACTGCCTGCAACTGTAATGCAGCCTGCTGCTTGTGTTTCACTCCTACTTTGCCGTATCAGTACCGGCGCCTAACGGCAAGTTATGACACTGACACTACTAACAAGGGAACCTCCCCATCGCACCCCCCTCAGATTTAGTCATAAGTCGGCACAGTGGATAGGCCTTGAAAAACGGAACACAGATCAATCGAGAAAACAGGAAGAAGTTGTGTGGAACTATGAAAAATATAAGCAAAATATACAAACTGAGTAGTCCATGTGCAAGACATGCAACATCAAGTTTACTCTGAGCTCAGGAGCGCCGTCGTCCCGTGGTTAGCGTGAGCACCTGCGGAACGAGAGGTCCTTGATTCAAGTCTGCTCTCGAATGAAAAGTTCACTTTTTTTATTTTCGCATAGTTATGATATGTCCGTTCTTTCATTGACGTCTCTGTTCACTGTAATAAGTTTAGTGTCTGTGTTTTACGACCGCACCGCAAAACCGTGCGATTAGCAGACGAAGGGACGTGCCTCTCAAATGGGAACCGAAAACATTTGATCGCAAGGTCATAGTGTGGTGTCACCACCAGACACCACACTTGCTAGGTGGTAGCCTTTAAATCGGCCGCGGTCCGTTAGTATACGTCGGACCCGCGTGTCGCCACTATCAGTGATTGCAGACCGAGCGCTGCCACACGGCAGGTTTAGTCTAGAGAGACTCCCTAGCACTCGCCCCAGTTGTACAGCCGACTTTGCTAGCGATGGTTCACTGTCTATATACGCTCTCATTTGCAGAGACGACAGTTTAGCATAGGCTTCAGCTACGTCATTTGCTACGACCTAGCAAGGCGCCATATTCAGTTACTATTCTGAACAGATAATGTTGTGAATCATGTACCGTCAAGAGCGACGTTCATCATAATCGATTAAAGTTAAGTATCAAACTAATTACGTCTGCTTTCTGAATTCTAATTCCTTGCCATGTTTCAGACCTCACGTCAGTATAGTCTTCCCTCCTCACGTAAGCCTGCGTGAGCTAAAAACGCGTGCATTTCGGCCTCCTCTAGTAACACGGTGTTGGCTCTTCTGCCAACACAACAGCGACCGCACCGCATAACCGTGCGATGAGTAGACGAAGTGACGTGCGTCTCCAATGGGAACCGAAAACATTTGATCGCAAGGACATAGGTCAACCGATTCTTCCACAGGAGAACACGTCTGATATATTCTATACGACACTGGTGACGACATGTGCGTCACATGACAGGAATATGTTGTCGAGCCACCTAACTTGTACACTTGGCGAATGGGTAAAAAGATTCTTCTACCTTTCCCGATTTACGTTTTCTTGTGGATGTGATAATCACTCCCGAGAGCGATGAAAACGTAACGGACGGACATATAATAATTGGCTGAAAATAAAAAAATCAAAATTTTCAGTCGAGGGAATACTTGAACCAAGGACCTCTCGTTCCACAGATGCTCACGCATCCCACGAGACCACGTCGCTCCTGGCCTCATACAATCCTGTATATTGCCTATCTTGGTCATGGACTATTCAGTTTGTATATTTTGCTTATTTTGTTCATAGTTCCACACTACCTCTTCCTGTTTTCTCGATTGATCTGTGTTCCGTTTTTCAAGGCCTATCCACTGTGCCAACTTATAACTAAATCTGAGGGGGGTGCCATGGGGAGGTTTCCTTGTAAGAACGCAAATCCTGCAGCGCACATTCTGAACATCATTCCTATAAAGTTGGGTAACCATATGGTAAATAGTTTTCCATTGGCATTGGTCCAAATAGCGAAAGTTTAATCGTAACCGTCCTTTATACCTTACCTCTAATAGGAGACACATTATTTACCACATTTAGTTTATTATTGTACCAAAATAAAAATTATTATTATGATGTTTTTGTAAGCTCATCGCTAAGTATGTAACTGAAAAACATGGAAGGTTGTTTTTTTTCCGAATATTAAACTACCTATCGCGCTCAAGGGTTGTAGACTGATATCTCTCACAATACATATAACATTCTTGCTGCAAAATTAACGCGACTCAAAATGTCAGGTTTTTCCATAAATCAAGAAAAACGTTTCTGGCAATAACGAATCAGTGTTAAGATAAACAAACTTATCAGCACTAACGACAATGGACATAATATCAGTATTAAATGATGTTTTCGTAATTTCTAGCATTAACGTCTAGGAACTGCCCTTTATTTTAGTTATGCCACTTTTAGTGTCTTTATCAGATGTATACCTGTTCATTATTTACAGTTGTGGCACTTTTATGGAATAAAAAATATACATACGTCACCTTTCTTGTTATATTAGTGATTATTAATAATGTTTTATTTCTAAATGAGTGGCGCATTGTGTAGGATATATTTTGACGACAAGGTTTTTTGTGTGCATTGCTGCAAATTCATCGCGTATATGGAGCTCCGTATATTTAACAAAACCTTTCACAAACTCAGAAGTTTAAGTCGGATGACACTATCATTTAGCATTACACAAGCCAAACAGTTATTAGTCACTAAAATGATAGAATCATAATCAACAGTTCAAATATTCACTTTATACTCAGAACATTTTCATAATAAGAATTACAATACTTTTTTGAATGGTATTTTCATCAAGATTTTGAATACGTTTGTTCCTGTTTTCAGAAGGGGGGAAAAGGTTAGAGTCACCTTTAAACAACCTACTTTCCGATCTACACATATCAAAAAAGTTTTGCATCACCTCTGTTCCGAGAGTTCCGGAACCTGTACAGAAAATTAGAATAGGGATCAATATAAAAATCATTTCCGCCACTTTTATTGCTCATGAAAATCGCACATTCCTTGTTGAGCACCATACAGCGAGACCTTCAGAGGTGGTGGTCCAGACTGCTGTACACACCGTACCTCTAACACCCAGTAGCACGTCCTCTAGCATTGATGCTTGCCAGTATTCGTCGTGGCATACTTTCCATAAGTTCATCAAGACACTGTTGGTCCAGATTGTTCCACTCATCAACGGCGATTTGCAGTAGATCCCTCAGAGTGATTGGTTGTCACGTCGTCCATAAACAGCCCCTTTCAAATTATCCCAGGAATGTTCTATAGGGTCCATGGCTGGAGAACATGCTGTCCACTCTAGTCGAGCGATGTCGTTATCCTGAAGGAAGTCATTCACAAGATGTGCACGAGGGGGGCGCGAATTGTCGTCCATCAAGACGAATGCCTCGCCAATATGTTGCTGATATGGTTGCACTATCGGTCAGAGGAGGGCATTCACGTATCGTGCAGCCGTTACGACACCTTCCATCACCACCAGCGGCGTACGTCGGCCCCACATAATGCCACCCCCAACAGCAGGGAACCTCCACTTCGCTGCACTTGGTGGACAGTGTGTTTACGGCGTTCAGCCTGACTGGGTTGCCTCAAAACTTGTCTCCGACGATTGTCTGGTTGAAGCCACATGTGACACTCATCGGTGAAGAGAACGTGATGCCATTCCTGAGCAGTCCATTCGGCATGTTTTTGGGCCCATCTGTACCGTGCTAAATGGTGTCGTGGTTGCAAAGATGAACCTAGCCGTGGATGTCGGGAGTGAAGCTGCGCATCATGAAGACTATTGCGCACAGTTTGAGTCGTAACATGAAGTCCTGTGGCTGCGCGAAAAGCATTATTCAACATGGTGGCGTTGCTTTAAGGGTTCCTCCGAGTCATAATTCGTAGGTAGCCGACATCCACTGCAGTAGTATCCCTTGGGCGGCCTGTGCGACGCATGTCGTCGATAGTTCCTGTCTCTCTGTATCTGCTCCATGTCCGAACAACATCGCTTTGGTTCATTCCAAGACGCATGGACACTTCACTCGTTGAGAGTGCTTCCTGGCACAAAATAACAATGAGGACGCGATCGAATCGCGGTATTGACCGCCTAGGCATGGTAGAAGTACAGACAACAAGAGCCGTGTACCTCCTTCCTGGTGGAATGACTGGAACTGATCGGCTGTCGGACCCCCTCCGTCTAATAGTCGCTGCTCATGCATGGTTATTTACATCTTTGGGCGGGTTTAGTGACATCTCTGAACAGTCAAAGGGACTGTGTCTGTGATACAATATCCGCAGTCAGGGGTTCTGGGAACTGGGGTGATGCAAAACTTTATTTGATGTGTTTACATGCAGCAGTATAAATGTCACTTCTATCCCCATCAGAACTTGTAGCAGCAACAGTTGATCTTATTTTATTATAGAATTTCATTAGGAATTATGCATTCCGATGACAGTCTAATTGATGATATATTTTATTATGTTTTTCCTTTTCTATCTCATCACTTGGATTTGTTTTATGGACTTGTTTTCAGTTAACAGAATGTCTTCCTCCTCGTTATTCTGCAGATGAACGCCGCGAAGGAAACATCATTACTCGGTATGAAAAAAGAACAGAAAATGATGAGTATATTCTTGAAAAATGACGCAGCTCAAAATATCGTAACCTACGTCTTGGAAACCGACACAATTGACAATGCCAGAAAATAATTCGTTTGTAGTGAAGCAACACAGAATTAAAAAAAGAAAAATACGTATTCGCAAAAACGATAGTTCACGTTATAATCAAGGGTATCGTGTTTGCTTGGATAGAGCTAACAGTGGTTAAATAAAAAACATTTTGACAAAAGGACAGAAATGGAAAATTTCACTTTATTCAGTAATACTGACGTAACGGTAAATACCCTGAAATGATTCTTCGAAATTGTCATAATCTAAATTATTTACCCGTTCTACGCTTACTTTGATTGCCTGAAGTGACACAAATGAAGCTATCTTTCATTTCACTTTGCACAAAAGAACAACACAACTCAAAACAACACTATTTTCAACTTCTTAACAACAATCCGTTCGCTGTCGAATTCACTGCTCAGCTAACAAAACAACGCTTTTGTTGTCATGAGCACGTTTCTAATTCCAATGGCTCTGAGCACTATGGGACTTAACATCTATGGTCATCAGTCCCCTAGAACTTAGAGCTACTTAAACCTAACTAACCTAAGGACATTACACAACACCCAGCCATCACGAGGCAGAGAAAATCCCTGACCCCGCCGGGAATCGAACCCGGGAACCCGGGCGTGGGAAGCGAGAACGCTACCGCACGACCACGAGATGCGTGCCGCACGTTCCTGCTCCAAACAATTAAAGCGACACAGGTGCCCTGCAACGACGAAATTATCAAATTATAGAAACACACCTTTGACGACCGGTCAAATATCATTTCTTTAACTGTCACAGTAGAAACTAAAAAAATGAAGATTTTTTGAGTTGCGCCACTTTTGAAGCAAGGTTACAACATGTTATCTTCAGCACAAATGCAAAGGTTTAAGTGCTTGCTACATTACTGCCACTGTTTTAAAACCCTTTTGTGGAGGCGCACCCAAAATCCCGCCACAAAACTGCAGAATTCGTATTGGTTGCCGCCTGTGAGAGACCGCAACAAGAGCGCGTGCATTGTTCGCTGTCAGCGCCACCGCCGGCCGAGTGGTCCCTGCGGCTACTCTCTCTCTCTCTTTCCGTAACTGTGATCAATGAAGGTCCCGCTTACTGACTGCGACTGTTCCGTGATTTTTCTCTGCCTCGTGATGGCTCGGTGTTGTGTGATGTCCTTAGGTTAGTTACGTTTAAGTAGTTCTAAGTTCTAGGGGACTGATGACCATAGTTGTTAAGCCCCATAGTGCTCAGAGCCATTTGAACCACCCATTTTTTATTCCGTGATTTTATATGACAAATATTGCATGTTATCGGATTTGACCTGTACTGCTATTCTTCTGTTCATGTCCTCACATGCCTGTGTAATCCGGGTGCTCTGTCATCGCCATTGCAATTTTAGTGTTTTTGGTTCTTGTAATAAAGATACTACGGTTTTTGGCGAAGAGGTTGTTTTGTTCCCCGCGTACTGGGTGTTCGTTCGGTTGTTACAACTGCAGCAGCCGCTTACCCAGCAACAACAGCAATTTCAACACCAACAACGACAGTCTAAAAACCAACAACGGCAGTTAGGCTTCCTTCGACAGTCGTTCACGACCTCACAACGTACCACGATCCCTCCGCAAATGTCTGCCGTCTGTACGCCCACTCTCTTTCCCGGCGTATCCACTATTCGAAGAGACTCGTAAGTTTTCAGCAGTCCTCAGTGTTTCAGGTGGAGAACCCATCTACAGAGAAGCTTTATTTCTCGTCTCTCATCAAACTTCAAACGTTTCATTTGTTTCAGAAACTTTCTCTATTAAACGAACCAGTGGCGCAGTTGTCCTCTGAAATGTGCAGGTTGCTCAGTGCTTACAATTTATAACAAACCCACGTTTTGGATTACCATATGGAGTTTCATCACAGACCGAAGAGACCTAGACAGTCCTGTCACAGAACAGAGAGTATACAGAAAGGACAGCGGAGGACGGTACTTTGATGTGTATGAAGTTGAGCATTGTGGTCACCTTAAAATTGAAACTGAGCAAAGCGAAGTGATAGAAGCCAAATGTATGGATCGAACTGGACATTCTTAAAAAACGACGTAATCTAACCGACTAAATGAAAACTTACGAAATGAAACGCTAATGAAACACGTTTGCCGTCCGCTGTGGCGGACCAGTTGTGGGCGCTTCAGTCCGGAACCGCGGTGCTGCTACGGTCGCAGGTTCGTATCCTGCCTCGGGCATGGATGTGTGTGATTGCGATGTCCTTTAGATTAGTTAGGTTTAAGTAGTTCTGACCTCAGATGTTAAGTCCCATACTGCTTACGGCCATCTGAACCATTTGAAACAAGTTGTGATAAATATTTAGTTAAAAACGTTACTAGCCATCGCTTGCTAAAATCGTAAATATATGTCTGAGTGATGCTAAATGTTATTATTTTCCATAAAGAAAAGCGATATCTTCTCAAAAAAATGGCTCTGAGCACTATGGGACTTAACAGCTGTGGTCATCAGTCCCCTAGAACTTAGAACTACTTAAACCTAACTAACCTAAGGACTTCACACACAGCCATGTCCGAGGCAGAATTCGAACCAGCGACCGTAGCAGTCGCACGGTTCCGGACTGCGCGCCTAGAACAGCGAGACCACCGCGGCCGGCGACATCTTCTCAATAACCTTCAAATCGTGAGCTACACCCTTAGTTTATATATATGAATTAGTGAATTTACTCATGGCACTTTTGTTGCCTATTCGTTTGGTTACTTTCAGAACTCAAATTAATAATAAGATTAATTAACATAGTAAGATTGAACGTTAAATTGCTGGTGTGCCATGTACCACCATAATAATATAAAAACAGTGAATAGTTGAGGGAGTATGAATGAGAACAGTGCTGTTCTTAAGTTTACAAAATAATAGCAATTTTGAAACTTCCTGGCAGATTAAAACTGTGTGCCCGACCGAGACTCGAACTCGGAACCTTTGCCTTTCGCGGGCAAGTGCTCTCCTCTCTAAAGCTGTGAGGAGCGGGCGTGAGTCGTACTTCGGTAGCTCAGATGGTCAGCCAGCACAATATCTCAGCTGGTTCGGTCAGAGGGCAAGCTGCCATCTGTAATAAATAAAAAAAAAAGAACTGAGTGAATGGATCAATAATGAACTTCAATGGGGGTCAAGGGACGTCCGCCACGAACAATTGCAACGAACTATAACGAAAAAAATTCGATTTTAAAAAATAAAAAAAAGATGGTAGAGCACTAGCCAGCGATAGGCAAAGGTCCCGAGTTCGTGTCTCGGTCGGGCATACAGTTTTAATCTGCCAGGAAGTTTCATATCAGCGCACACTCCACTGCAGAGTGAAAATATCATTCTGAATAGCAATTTTTATTAATTATTTTGTAGCTACAACTAATTGATAAATCTTACACAGAAATGACAAACACAAATCTGAAAAGGGATGGTGTTTGATTGGCGAAGCATTCATTGAGATAGTAGCTATACAAATTCTCCCCTGAATTAATCCATTTTTAGCGCAATCTGACTTTGTTTAAATGAATCCTCTGTGAGGCCCCAGCTCTACTCAAATGGATTCAACTACGACCAAGTATACCACTAACTATGGTTCACCAGAGAACAGGGAGCTGTGAATAACATTTAACAACCCTCCGCCGGTGCAGCATTATTTTACCCTTTACCTTGATTCAGGCGGCAGCAGAAAACGGCGCACTGTGGACGAGGAGCGGCGAGCTGTTGCAGCTGTAATGCTCTGACGCGTCCACGAAAATTTGCAAACTACGCGGTCTGGAGTTCTGATTATCCGAACGCGGCTTACTTTCCAATCAGGGCCCTGAAAACCCAGCAGATTTCAATGTGAGATGTACCCGTTCATTGGTCTGACCAAACCAATTTGAATCACTAGCACACGGGGCGTGCTGGAATTGTCAAATGTCAGATGGCTGACACAGGACGAATAAGTTCACCCTCATGACACACGATATGTCGGAGATGATACGCAGGTCGACTGTCAGTACAGTTGGAAAAGTGCCACTTTCTCATAGTCCATCAAGCGTTACAGACCACAAGTCTCATCCGATAGGGAAAGACCTGAAGTTCTCCACCAGGGAAGGACCAGACGATGAAGGAGGTCAAAGAATCACGACAACTTCCCAACAAGCCTCGGTATGGGGGCTCGTATTAGCAAAAACGAAACCGCCGCCACATTCCACAAACAATCGAACTGTCCTCTCCTCGTTACATCTCCGCTATTGATTGTTCTGTTGGCCTGGTAGCCAATCCAGACACAGCACCGGGGTTCCGACGCTGGGGGAGCAAGCATCCACTATGCATATCCTGAGAGGAGCCAATCAGCATCTCAAAATCTCTCTTTTCTGAAAAAAGAAGATTTTATACTAGGAATGGATCCTCCTCGCATTAGGCACAGCCATGTTTTGACAAAAAAAAAACATCTATCCAGATAGGACCACAGTCCCTCATTTACAGAGAGATGCAATCTTTCCAAACCGCACGGAGTGGCCGTGCGGTTGGAGGCGCCATGTAGCGGACTGTGCGACCCCTCCCGCCGGAGGTTCGAGTCTTCCCTCGGGCATCGGTGTGTGTGCGTTGTTCTTAGCATAAGTTAGTTTAAATAGTGTGTAACTCTAGGGACCGAGCACTTCATAAGTTGGGTTCCTTAGGACTTCACACACATCTGAACATTTTGAATCTTTCCAATTTCTGAAAGAAGACTATTAAGCTTTCTAGCCAGTTGTGCCTCTTAAATATATATTTTTGCCGCTCGCTAAAAGAACCTGTCGATTACCTGGCGTCAAGGGTGGGTTACAGTCTTGTCTCCACTAAACACTTACACCAGCCCAGCTGTCCAATACGTCCCAGCTTGTAACATGAGAATGCACAGAGTTTTATGGGCTTCCCACCATTTGCGCAAAGGCTCAGTTTACTGCAGTCTCTCTTAAATTTCTTCTCCCACCCACTTTCCACCAACTGGCCGCCTTCGTGATGGACTGCCGCCTGGCTCAGGTAAAATGTTATGAGAACTGGCGCCCTTGTTTCCAACCCTAAGTGGAAGGAGGAGAGCGCTTTGGGCAGAAGCCCCTCTGAAGGTACGATCCAGTGAGTGCGGCTTCCAAAAATCAGTCACACTGCGAGGTCGCTTCTCTCATCATTTATGACCACCAATTCATCTGTCTCCCCGTCAGGTAAAAGTCCTCTACAGGTTACACGTGCAGTTTTAAGAACATTCTGCTACAATGTCATAAACCACACGTACCAACTGTAGTGCGGGGGAACACTGAAATCATGACCTAAAACTTGAACGTTAATCTGACTGACAATGTTGTTAAAGTGAAAGCGTGGCGTGCCACCTCTCAGCTTATCACATAAGGTTTTAAATTTTTTACTGTTCAGATGTGCATTCTGTGAACTGCCACCGCTTTTGTTAGGTTGGTGCACAAGTTCGTAGAATTTTTGTGTTGCATGTTGGTATTCCAGTTGCTGTCGGTTTATTTATAAATTGCAATTTTCCATTTGTAGTTCACTATTGGTGTTGGAGTCAATATATTGTCATTTTGGCATTTGAAAGTAATAAGTGGAGCAGTGGACACTAGAAAATGGAGTACCATATGGAGAAATCAGAATGTTTCTGACATATTCTTCTGTTCGAGTGCAGTAGAGGGATGACAGCAGCGGAGGCAACCAGAAACATTTGATCAGTGTATTAGGAGGATGTCACTGGACAGAGCACAGCTAGAAAATAGTTTTCTCGTTGCAGGGGGAATGTTTTAACGTTAGTGACTCGCTACGTTCAGTAAGACCTTTGAGATTTGATGAAGATCGGTGAAACGCTTTAATCTACATTGATCCACGTCAGTATCCTCGAGAACTGGCAGGTATGGCGAACTGTGATCACTCCGCCATTCCGCGACATTTGCATGCAAAGGGAAAGGTTACAAAATTGGGTACATGGGTACTAAATGCACTAAACCAAAATCACAAAAATCAGTAGGTGACCATGTGTGCATCTTTGCTTGCTGTTCATCAGTCTACTCGAGAACAACACCAACCATTCCTATATTGTATTGTTACTGGTGAAGAGAAATGGTGTCTTTATGCTAACATAAGCAAAAGAAAGTTATGGTTGATCCCAAACAAAGCAGCAACTCGCTGTACAAAGACCTACACGTCTCCACAAAAGATATAGAACACCGACGGGGTGTGTACTATAAATTGTGACCATCACTGCTGACATTTATTGTCAACAACTGAGACGCCCTGCAGACGTAATACAAGAACAACGACCAAGAAGACTTGGTGATGCTACACTCCACGATATCACCCCTCTGCATTCTGCTAGACTGACAGAAAACACTATAGAGGAGCTTGGCCGGGAAGTCATTACGCACTCACCTTATCCGCCTGAGCATGAGTCCTCAGATCTTCATCTTTTCCGCTCTCTATCGAAAAAACTTCAAGGAACTTCCTTTCCGAATGAAAATGCGCTCTGAACGTGGCTCGACGAGTTCTTCACCTTAGAAACAGCACGTGATTTCTGCAGTCGCCGAATCGAAAACTTACTCCAGCATGACAGACTGTTGTAAATAGTGAATGAGAAGTACCTGTTATTTGTATCTGTTGTGTTTATCAAACTTATGGAAACGCACTACGAACTTCTACACAAACCCAATAGCTTTGTTTTGTAAATATTAGATTTTTCCTTACATGAATGTTATTTTACTTCCTGTTTTCTTTTCAGCTACTTTGAGCTGATGAAACAGCTTAACATCAAACAGAAGTAGCTGTTATGGGACACTATGAAGGAATGTCAGTGTTTGGATCATTGCTAGATTGTCATTCATGTTTTCAACCTGAAAATGAGACATAGGTATTACTTTAAATAAAGACAATAGGCTGCATTAAAATTTAATTTATACAGATGTTCTGACCTAGTACGCAATCCGGAAGTTACAGGTTTTCCTCTATGGCCACAAATTCCATCTCATCGCCAACCATAAACCGGTTGTAACATTTTTTGGCCTCTGTTTTCAGCTTTTTGACAGGACCACACAACCACTCCAGCGTTGGGCTTTGTCTTTGGGTGAATATTACGATGAGGTTCATTATAGGTCGATAGCAGGGTATGCTAATGCGGACATGTTGTCGTGATTGCCCTTGGGACCTGACCAAGTCTTCGACAAAGCCGATGTTTTGGATTGATGATCACTTGCAGCACGCTGTGGACAGACCGGCAAGAACTAATTCTCTGTCAAGTGGTTCATTTTATGTGCAATAGTTGGTCCGAGTGACTGCTCACCAAGGAATCTGCTCCACACTTATTTCCTTCTCCATCGTCGGCTGGTATTACCCACTACAAGTCCACACTGTTTCATATGCAGTCGAAAGGGGAGATGGAGCATATGGCGCACACCTTTAAGGCAGAGTTAAAATCGGCAGACTCGCGCATCAACTCGGCGTTGCTTCAGTTTCTCAGCACCTACAATGCAGCCCCATTAAATGGCAAAAGCCCAGAGAATATCTCCCGAAGCTGATAGTCACAGACTCCACTACACCTGTTCTGGCCTATACGACAGTATGAGATGCCCTTGCACACTTCGTGATACACCTGAGTGGTCTTGGAGTATATCCGGATGAGTACCAGCGACATTGCGGGTGATGAGCGGTGTGTGAATGTTCGTCATGAACACTGGTAGGCGGTTGCTCTCTTGCCATCAGAATCATCTGCGTCTGCAATGGTACAACGACCCACCATGACCAGAGTCACAGCAGACTCTGGTGAGAAGTCATCCTGCAAGTGCCTCTCCAGTCCACAGTCTGGGCTCTTGGCGGCACATTGTGGGTACGATGTGCTGTTTGGCGCTGGCGACGTCGAGATGCAGCCGCTGGCCGTGTCAGACGCTAAGCCGATGTCTGGTTGCCTGGTTGCTGCCCTTCCACAGGAGCACCTGGCGGCTTATCCTCATTTCGTCGCTGCCGCCACCGCTTGCCGCCGCCGGTGCGGTGTTCACGCTGCTGTCCTGTGCGGGGTCGTTCCCACAAACAACCCTCCTTCACCCGTGCCACTTCTGGCCGTATGCCCCACCAGACCACAGGCTGATAGTCCAGCCCCACGACGGTAACGCGTCTTCGGATTCCGATGAGCCGATGGGGGCGAACGTCATCAGTTAGCAGCGGCCGCTGCAACGCTGCTGCCGAGTCACCTGAATGGACCTGTTGCTTCCTCGATCATGCCAGCCTGTCCCAAGCATTCCCACCCAGTTGGCTCTCTGCCTTCTTCCACCGACACCTACAACACCAGGTTCCATAAAGGGGGGTGAGATGTGGTGGCGCACCCACGTATGACGCCACCACGACACCCCCTCTGTTCCACTCGAGGGACAGACGACTGTCCGAACGCCTCAGTACGAGCTCTAATTTCCCTTATCTTTGAATGGAGATCATGGCGCGATTTGAACGTTGGTGGTAATAATACACTACTGGCCATTAAAATTGCTACACCAAGAACAAATGCAGATGATAAATGGGTATTCATTGGGCAAATATATTATACTAGAACTGACATGTGATTACATTTTCACACAATTTGAGTGCATAGATCCTGAGAAATCAGTACCCAGAACAACCACCTCTGACCGTAATAACGGCCTTGATACGCCTGGACATTCAGTCAAACAGAGCTTGGATGGTGTGTACAGGTACAGCTGCCCGTGCAGCTTCACCACGATACCACAGTTCATCAAGAGTGGTGACTGGCGTATTGTGACTAGCCAGTTGCTCGACCACCATTGACCAGACGTTTTCAATTGGTGAGAGATCTGGAGAATGTGTTGGCCAGGGCAGCAGTCGAACATTTTCTGTATCCGGACAGTCCCGTACAGGACCTGCAACATGCGGTCGTGCATTATCCTGCTGAAACGGAGGGTTTCGAAGGGATCGAATGAAGGGTAGAGCCACGGGTCGTACACACATCTGAAATGTAACGTCCACTGTTCAAAGTGCCGTCAATGAGAACAAGACGCGATCGAGACGCGTAACCAATGGCACCCCATACCATCACGCCGGGTGATACGCCAGTATGGCCATGACGAATACATGCTTCCAATGTGCGTTCACCGCGATGTCGCCAAACACGGATGCGACCATCATGATGCTGTAAACAGAACCATGACTCGTCCCAAAAAATGACGTTTTGCCATTCGTGCACCCAGGTTCGTCGTTGAGTACACCACCGCAGGCGCTCCTGTCTGTGATGCAGCGTCAAGAGTAACCTCAGCCGTGGTCTCAGAGCTGATAGTCCATGCTGATGCAAGCGTCGTCGAACTGTTCGTGCAGATGGTTGTTGTCTTGCAAACGTCCCCATCTGTTGACTCAGGGATCGAAACGTGGCTGCACGATCCGTTACAGCCATGCGGATAAAATGCCTGTCATCTCGACTGTTAGCGATACGAGGCCGTTGGGACCCAGCACGGCGTTCCGTATTACTCTCCTGAAACCACCGATTCCATATTCTGCTAACAGACATTGGCTCTCGACCAACGCGAGCAGCAATGTCGCGATACGATAAACCGCAATCGCGATAGGTCACAATACGACCTTTATCAAAGTCGGAAACGTGATGGTACGCATTTCTCCTCTTTACACGAGGCATCACAACAGCGTTTCACCAGGCAAAGCCGTTCAACTGTTGTTGGTGTATGAGAAATCGGTTGGAAACTTTCCTCATTTCAGCACGTTGTAGGTGTCGTCACAGGCGGCAACGTTGTGTGAATTCTCGGAAAATCTAATCATTTGCCTATGACAGCATCTTCTTCGTGTCGGCTAAATTTCACGTCTGTAGCACGTCATCTTCGTGGTGTAGCAATTTTAATGGCCAGTAGTGTACACATCCTCGGCGAAGATCGTATTTCGGCATTTAGTGAGCAGCCCTTCGTTTAGCGCGTCGTTTATCTGCGAGAGTATCCCACTTCAACTTTCTATGAGATGTGTAACGCTCTCGCGATGGCTAAATGTACCAATTACGAATCTTGCCACTCTTCTTTGGACCTTTTCAATCTCTTGAATGAGATTCAACTTGTAAGGGTCCCATATAGACGAACAATACTCTAAGATTGGATGAAATAAAGTATTGTAAGCAATTTCCTTTGTTGAAGGACTACATCGCTTCAGGATTATACCAATAAACCACAGTTTAGAGTTCGCCTTGCCAGTTACTTGTGTAATCTGATCATTCTATTTGACATCATTTCGAGTAGTCACACCCAGATACTTGTCGGATGTTACGGCTTCCAAAGACTGGGCATTTATTTTGTACTCGTACATTAATGGGGATATTCGCCTTGTTATACGCAGTAAGTTACACTTACTGATATTGAGAGATAGCTGGCAGTCATTACAGCACGCAGTTCTTTTCTGCAGATCCTCATTGATTTGTTCACAACTTTCGTGTGATACTACTTTCCTGTAGACTACAGCATCATCGGCAAACAGTCTAAGGCCGCTGTCAATACCATCAACCAGATCGCGTATGTAAATCGTGAAAAGCAGAGGACCTATTACGCTGCCCTGGGACACACCTGAAGTTACACTTGTTTCTGTTGAAGTCACCCCATTAAGGGCGACATACTGCTCTCTGTCTGTCAGAAGACTTTCTATCCAACCGCATATGTCATCGGATAGACCGTAAGCGCGCACTTTTTGGAGCAAGCGACAGTGCGGAACTGAGTCGAACATCTTTCGAAAGTCGAGAAATATGGCATCAACCTGGGAGCCGGTATCTAGAGCCTGCTGAATATCAAGCACAAAGAGGACCAGTTGTGTCTCGCATCACAGCTGTTTCCTAAAACCGTGCTAGTTTCTGTAGATGAACTTCTCAGAGTCTAGAAAACCCCATTCATCGAGCTTCCGCAGGGCAGTATGCCTCAGAGTAGTATTGTAGGCCTTCTCCATGTCAAAAATTTACCCAAGAGGTGATGACGGCGCAGGAAATCCCTTTGTATAGACGTTTCCAGGAGGGCCAGGTAATCAAAGGTGGAGCGATCCGTACTGAGTCCACACTGAAAGCTAATGATGAGCAGTCTGGATTCTAAGCTCCAAGCAATGCTGCAGTTAGTGAGAACAACACTACGATCACTACTCCGTCATGTGCGGTCCTTCCTGGGTTTTAAATTTGAAATTAAAATTGCCTCCCACCACCGCTGTAAAAGTGATCTGATGCTCAAATCAGATTTAAAATGGCGAGGAAGACTTCTTTGCTCCGTCTCGTGAGGTGCCATAATATACTATAATGGACCCTATCGTGACCAGTTGAAATGCCACGGGCTGCAGATAACGCAGAATTCGGCTTCTAGATGGAGAAGTGGCAATCATATTCTTCACAAGTGATGGTACTGAAGTCTCAGCTGTCCGTCTCAGCAGCCATAGAGTCAGAAAACTGAATCCTTACTGTCCACTGGCGGTACCTGTGGCAAAACAGGCCGTCACAGCCTGGGCAATGTCTGACGGGTCGGTCTGGAATCTTTCATTCCCCATTATAGCAGCCGCAGCCCTCCTCCCCCAGAAATCATCCTGATAGTCACCCACACTACCATACTCTTAGTGGAACGATTTGTAGAGGTCGGGAACTGCTGCCACGATCTCTTCTTGCTGTCTCTAATAACTCGGCAAAATTCTGAACTCGTTATCCGAAATGTGGTGAGGTTCTCTGCAGTTGGACGGTACTTGAACCTATGCATAGCTGCCTTCCCACCTGGTCCTAATGGAAGAGTGGCTTCGTCGCTCACCACGGAACAGGCTGCCTTTTCAACTTGCCTGAATAATGCGAAATAGATGCCTCAGTAAAGCGGTGGTCATTTAGGCGATGATTCACCCATTCGTGGACCCTGTCACGGTGCTCAAACACAGCAAGTTGGCTATAAAGCATCCAGTCTGTCCTACCGAACAATCATTTCAGTGGCTTTCTTTCGGGCACCACTCTGTGTGGCAGGTGAATCCAGGTTGGGAAGTGATCATTTGAGTGCAAGTAATCGACCACTTCCCACTGAGCGGTGTGTACCAGGGCTGGACAGCAACCCAGACATCGATAGCAGTGAACGAACCTGTTTCAGTGCTGAAGTACATGCTCCGCCTCGTGTGCAACTAACACACACACACGAGGACACGAGAAGGCTCTCAACTGCACTATCCCTAGGGCAGGTGGTTGCAAAGCTCTAAAGCACACAGAAGATGAAGGGATGGCGGAGACGAGTAAGGAGGATTTGGAAATCCTCTTCGTCTAGCAGCTCTCGTCGGGTCATGTTGACTGAACAGATTTTCAACCGATGACACACATACACTGTTATAGCGGCTGCTAGTAGGCTGGTTGTGAGGGAGAGAAGGACGGAGTAGTAGGAATTGTTTACGAGTATAGACACTCCTTCTTTAACACTCCATCCGTTATGGTCGTCCTTTTTTTTTTTTTGGAGATGATGCCACGTAGCTCAGTGGCGTAACAGAATTGAAAATGTCTATGACTGATAGAAAATCATTGTCTACAGTCATTATCACTAGTCACGTTAACTGTCTGTCTGGACCACTGTGTAAAAAAAGAGAGTTATAATAGCGAACCAGCGGTTCTAGGCGCTTCAGTCGGGAACCGCGCGACCGCTACGGTCGCAGGTTCCAATCCTGCCTCGGGCATGGATGTGTGTGATGTCCTTAGGTTAGTTAGGTTTAAGAAGTTCTAGGTCTAGGGGACTGATGACCTCAGATGTTAAGTCCCATAGTGCTTAGAGCGATTTTGATATAATAAAAATGATTCAAATGGCTCTGAGCACTATGAGACTTAACATCTGAGGTCATCCCAGTGGATGGACCTGGGAACAAGTGACACACATGGTTGAGGTAGTGCAGTGAATGTCTGTTTCGAGGACCGTAGAGCCGCATTTTCCGTACATTGCCTGTTCATTTCAACCCATAGCAGTGTGTTCGAAGCATTCACACTTAAAGCAGCAGATGAAATTTGGTACATGGGACCCGACTTGGAGTCGGAGAAGGCCTGCCCCGATATAGTCTGAAAACTTCGATGGAATGAAATTCAGAATAGAAGGGACTGACTTCTGAAGCTCACCATCAAACCTATTCATCGAGTACCGTACTTCAGTGACGCGTTTGCTTTCCCACTGGTGTTGGAGTTCTTTGATATCGATAATAATAATACCCTGTCACGTCACACGTCATCTACATCCATTGAGCCCAGTTTGCAGATCGCTGTTAATAGCATATTCTGCGAGCAGTTTGGCATTTAACGACTTCTTCAGCTGGGTAGCCTTTGAGCTACTGTACACTCTGTCACGAGTGTACAGTTGTATAGCCTCCTGATAGATTTAAGTCGTTCTGCAAGACTCTCTACAGCCTTATGCGTGTTACATGGCAACAGTTTTTCAAAGGACCTTTCTACACGTTTAACAACAATTACTACATTATCTACCACACGATGCATTCCGTTACTACCAGTGCTCTCTCTTACATTCACTGACCACTTATGTGGAATCAGCACACGAGATCTCTCTGGAGTGTGGATGTTAATACTGGCCAACGGACCACCCGAACCGCTGGGAGAATAGTTCATATGAGTCCACTAGCAGCTACGGAAGGAAATGGTTCAAATGGCTCTGAGCACTATGGGACTTAACATCTGAGGTCATCAGTCCCCTAGAACTTAGAACTGCTTAAACCTAACTAACCTAAGGACATCACACTGCCAGCCGGGGTGGCCGAGCGGTTCTAGGCGCTACAGTCTGGAACCGAGCGACCACTACGGTCGCAGGTTCTAATCCTGTCTCGGACATGGATGTTTGTGATGTCCTTTGGTTAGTTAGGTTTAAGTAGTTCTACGTTCTAGGGGACTTATGACCTCGAATCCCATAGTGCTCAGAGCCATTTGAGATCACACTCATCCATGCCCGAGGCAGGATTCGAATCTGCGACCATAGCGGTTGCGCGGTTCCAGACTGAAGCTCCTAGAACCGCTGGGCCACACCGGCCGGCTACTGAAGGAAAGCGTCCACCCAGAGAGAGTACGGCTTGCCTGGGTAAGCCTCATTAAACTGACCTGCGGCAGGATCCCCATTAATGACTGTTCTGCCTCAACTGTCATCGACGCGCAACACTACTTGAGCTTAAGTTTTACCATAAAAGAGATCCAGGCGTTTAAGCCAACGTCCCTGTTCCCTGTGACACACCACATTCCACCGCCACGCCGCTCGGTGGCCGCTGAAGAATGCCTACATCTTACAGAAGATTGGCGGCGCTCACCAGTCCACAGTTCAGGAAATCTGTAATCACTGTATATTAGTTAGTTTCCACTAAGCGAGGTATCGCAGGATGTGGGTATTGCAACTTAGAACGCCCTGTGGCACATGAGGCCTCATTGAAAATCGCACAGACGTGGGATTGCCAGTGGAAACGAGAAAAGAAGTATGACCAGTTTTTCTATAAATTTGAGTTGTGACGCGGCAAGCAGGTATGATCGACGAACTCAGAAGAGACGGGTTGCGTGCTTCTTCCAATAGTCGGAAAATCGAGATCATTAGCGATGGGACCGATCATCGTCACTTTTACGTCAAGTGCACCGATCCTAAATTCCAATATCCCCAGAGACCAAGACCAAGCGATACATCGAAGGAATGTCAGGACAGAATGAAAATTGCAAGGTATGACTGGCTCCTTTACAAAGATAAAAAAGGTGCGAGAACTGAGCGGGGAAAAGCGTTTCCTCCTGAAATGCACTCGAGGAAAAGTGTCTAAGACTCTGTTCGGAGGTTTCCAGACACAACAGTCAAGGTGGCAACCAGCTAACCAGCTATCTTCACACCATATTCACCAGACGACGCTAGGTTAACACATAAAAACTTGCACTTCAAGAGACAGTCACACTCTAGCCAATGCCAGAGGCAGTGCAGTGATAAGAGATGGCTTTGATCAGCGAGAGTGCGGTCAGAATCTGAGAAGTGATGTCAGCTTTAGGACAGAAGGCCGTACAGGCTTTGTACAAAGGTCTGTCAACATGAGAGGAGCAGGGGGTTTGGTCGGAGCTGATAACGGTAGCTGCCACGTGCGCAAGCAGAGACAGCAAACAGACGCCCGTGGCAAGCAGGACGCAGTCGGCCAGCCACCAACGGCTTGTGTGTAGCCGTGTGTGCCGCATCCCATCAGACCTATCTCGCTTCAGTGTACGACACCAAGCTATAACGCCTTAGACTGTACATACGAGGTGCGACAATAAGTAATGAGACTGATATGAAAAAATATGTTGCTTACCGTTTTAGTCGAGTTTAGTGTTGTCTTCTTCAAAGTAGTTCCCTTCTGATTGCACACACTTTTTACAGCGCTTCTGCCATTTATGGTAACATTTCTGGAACTAATCTTCTGTAATATCCTCCAAGGCCCTCGTCACAGCTTTTTGGACTTCTTGTATTGTTTGAAAATGGTGTCTCTAACCGCCGTTTTCACTCTTGGAAATAGAAAAATATCGGACAGAGCGACGTCTGGTGCATAAGGTGGCTGTGGTAGTACTGAAATTTGTTTTGAGTTTACAAATTGCTGTACTGAGAGCAGTATGGGATGGCGCATTATCGTGATGCAGAATCCGAATATCAGCAATGTTGGCATGGACACGAACTCTTTCTAAAATTTCTTTGTGGTAATATTGGTTAATCGTTTGTCCAAGGGCACCCACACTTTATGAACAATCCCCTAGGGATCAAAGAAATCACGCATTTCACGTTTGTCTTTGACATGTGAGCTTTTTTTGGCCTGGGTGATCCCTTTGAGCACCGTTGAAAACTTTGCGGTTTTGCCTCTGGATCGTACTGAAAAAACCAACTTCCATCACCAGTGATAACACGGCTCAACAATTCTGGATTGATTTCCGTTTGCTCTAACAGATCGGCTACCACATTTTTCCGTGTTTCTAGCAGTTGTGGTGTGAGATTTTTGGGGAACATTTTTACACAAATTTTTCACATACCAAGATATTCAGTTATTATTAGACGAACTGTTTCTCGATTGATGTTAAACTCTTCTGCAATCATTTTCATGGATAATCTTCGATCAGATCGTACGAGCTGACGCACCCTGGGCAAGTTGACATCCGTCCGTAAGGCTGATGATTGTCCACTGCGGTCTTCATCTTCAACATTCGTCCTGTCTTCACTAAACATTTTATTCCAACGAAAAACTTGAGCTCTAGACATAACCTTCTCTCCAAAAGCCTTATGATGCTTACCATAAGTTGTCGTCACGTTTTCACCCAATTTAACGCAAAAAGAAATGGCATACTGTTGCTTATTATTATGCGGTTCCATTTCCGTGACGAGAGACACAAACACGAGTTAACTTATTACAGCACAACTCATGACTGACCAGTTGCATCGATGTGCCACTTGGACTAAAAGCAGCTTAAAGGCCAAGATCAAAGATATTGTGCCTACGCAAGCCTACAGGGTTGCCACATTTTGCAAAGAAAATCAGTCTCATTACTTTATTGTCGCACCTCGTAGGTTTAACTTCTGGTAAGCAAATAGGAGGGCGTGGTGAAAGGTAATGCCTCCGAATATTATATGCGAAAAATCTACAGTCTATTTAAATAAAACAAACGTTATTAATATTCTACATATTGATTCTTCATGTCTACACATTTATTTCTCAACACATTCACCTTGGCAACGACCACATTTCTCCCAATGAGAGACCACTTTGTTAACGTCATCACTGTAGAACGACTGAATTTGCTGACTGAGCCGCAAACTCATGTCTGCTTGCACCGCTTCATCACTATCGAAGTGGAGTCCTCGAAGGCTTTCTGTAAGTTTTAGAAACAGAGGAAAGTCAGAACGGGCCACGTCAGGAGTGTATGGAGGTTGATCTATGGCAGTGAACGCAAAGCGTAGGATTGTTGCAGATGCCGCAGTGCTCGTGTGTGGTCTGGCATTGTCATACTGAAGGAGAGAGTGCTCCATTTGCGGCCGAACACATCGAAATCGAAACTCGATTACAGCACGACGTTTCTCACGCTCAGAGATACATTACTGGCCATTAAAATTGCTACACCACGAAAATGACGTGCTAAGGACGCGAATTTTAACTGACAGGAAGAAGATGCTGTGATATGCAAATGATTAGCTTTTCAGAGCGTTCACACATGGGTGGCGACACCTACAACGTGCTGACATGAGGAAAGTTTCCAGCCGATTTCTCATACACAAACAGCAGTTCACCGGCGTTGCCTGGTGAAACGTTGTTGTGATGCCTCGTGTAAAGAGGAGAAATGCGTACCATCACGTTTCCGACTCTGATAAAGGTCGGATTGCAGCCTATCGCCATTGTGGTTTATCGTATCGCGACATTGCTGCTCGCGTTGGCGAGACCCAATGACTGTTAGCAGAACATGGAATAGATGGGTTCAGGAGGTTAATACGGAACTCCGTGCTGTATCGCAACGGCCTCGTATCACTAGCAGTCGAGATGACAGTCATCTTATCCGCATGGCTGTAACGGATCGTGCAGCCACGTCTCGATCCTTGAGTCAACAGATGGGCACGTTTGCAAGACAACAACCATCTAGACGAACATTTCGACGACGTTTGCATCAGCATGGACTATCAGCTCGGAGATCACGGCTGCGGTTACCCTTGACGCTGCATCACAGACAGGAGCGCCTGCGATGGTGTACTCAACGACGAACCTGGGTGCACGAATGGCAAAATGTCATTTTTTCCAATGAATCCAGGTTCTGTTTACAGCATAATGATAGTCACATCCGTGTTTGGCGACATCACGGTGAACGCACATTGGAAGCGTGTGCTCGTTATCGCCATACTGGTGTATCACCCGGCATGATGGTATGGGGTGCCACTAGTTACACGTCTCGGTCACCTCTTGTTCGCACTGACGGCACTTTGAACATTGGACTTTACATTTTAGATGTGTGTACGACCCGTGGCTCTACCCTTCATTCGATCCCTGCGAAACCCTATATTTCTGCAGGATAATGCTCGACCGCATGTTGCAGATTCTGTACGGGCCTTTCTGGATACAGAAAATGTTCGATTGCTGCCCTGGCCAGCACAGTCTGCAGGTCTCTCACCAATCGAAAACGTCTGGTCAATGGTGGCCGAGCAACTGGCTCATCACAATACGCCAGTCACTACTCTCGATGAACTGTGGTATCGTGTTGAATCTGCATTGGCAGTTGCACCTGTACACGCCATCCAAGGTCTGTTTGACTCAATGCCCAGGCGTATCAAGGCCGTTATTACGGTCAGAGGTGGTTGTTCTGGGTACTGATTTCTCAGGATCTATGCACCCAGATTGCGTGAAAATGTAATCACATGTCAGTTCTAGTATAATATATTTGTCCAATGAATACCCGGGTCTCATCAGCATTTCTTTTTGGTGTAGCAATTTTAACGGTCAGTAGTGTAGTAAGTTTACTCACCGCCACGTTATACGTTATATCCCGGAGCCCTCTAGCGCCAGAGGGCTTCAAATATGTAACCACGCAGAATAAACATGTGGAATTTTAATGACGTTTGCTTTATATAAAAAGGTTTAAGAGTTTTGACATAAAAAAATCTGAGGCAGTACTTTTCAACACACTCTCGTACATACTAGGAGCGTTAGATAAGAAATGTAACACTTTTTTTTATTGATAGCAGGTTTGTTTTATTCAGGACTACTATAAACCATTTTATTCCTCACTATTTCGGCTACAAAATACTATTTTTCAACTTAATCTCCTTTCAATGTGACAGCCTTACGCCACGTTACTGTGTGCACTCATGGTACCACTATAGTCATCGACGTAGGTGTCAACGTCCTGCTGCATGAATAACCTCCCTATCATCCACGTACTGCTTCCCGCGGAAGCCATCCTATTTTGGGTCAAACAGAGGTAAGTCGAAAGATGTGACATGTAGACTGCAGCCGGCCGGTGTGGCCGGGCGGTTCTGGGCGCTTGAGTATGGAACCGCGTGACCGCTACGGTCGCAGGTTCGAATCCTGCCTCGGGCATGGATGTGTGTGATGTCCTTAGGTTAGTTAGGTTTAAGTATTTATAAGTCCAGGGGACTGGTGACCACAGACGTTAAGTTCCATAGTGCTCAGAGCCATTTATATAGAATGCAGGGTGGATGAGAAAGAAGAGCCCAGTGAAGTTTTGTGATATCCTCGCAGGTTGCGCAGACCTGTGTGAGGCCTTTCATTGTCATGCGAAAGTCGAAGTTCGTTTGAATTTTTGTGGCTATGAACATGCTGAAATCGTTTCTTCAGTTTTCTGAGGGTACCACGATGCTCTTCAGAGTTGACCGTAGCACCGTGAGGGAGGACATCAAACAGAATAACCCCTTCAGAATCCTAGAAGCTCGCCGCCTTGACTTTACCGGTTGACGGTGTGCCTTTGAACTTTTTTCGGAGGAGAGGTAGTATGGCGCTACTGCATGGATTGCCGTTCTGTTTCCGGATCGAAGAAATGAATACATGTTTCATAGCCTGTGATCACGTTCGACAGAAGATTGTCACGATCAGCCCTTCCCTGCAGATGGTCCTTCGTTGCTGTTAGGCTACAGGAACCAAGCGGGCACACTCCTTTGAGTGCCCATCTGGAGGACGAGTGTATCAGCGCTACCAACAGAGACGTCCAGTTGAGTTGCGGAATGTTTGTCAATCACCTCGAATGAGAATGTCCGCACGTTCCAATATCGGAGCTGTGGGCGGCCAGCCGGCACGCGCAAGATCGGATATGTTTGTGCAACCTTATTGCAATGATGACAGACGCCTCGTCCAACGACTCATCGTGATTTTGTATAGTGCCTGGTTTCCGTAGGTATGCTCAAGCGTCTATGAATATCTACGATACTCTGTTTTTCCACCAAAAAAAAAAAAAATAATCTGCAAGTCCCAAGAATATCTCCGATGCTCCGGTTTTCCGCCAAAACAAACTCAGTGACAGCTCTCTCCTTGGAACGCATCTCCATTACAGACTCCACTTTCAAGCCTACGTATAGCACCGCCACCCATCGAAACTCCATGAAACTATAGGGCCTGAAGCAGGAATATTCCAAGATGTTTCACAACAAATACTGAATTTTTTCAACCTGGAAGTGGCCGAGAAAGTAAGATATTGCATTACTTATTGAATGCCCCTCGTAACTTACGTTCATTGTGCCATAAACACCTATATTACATTATCTCTTCCCCATTAATGAGTTGTCGCTGTTCACCTCTTTTAAGTTTATTTTATCGTCCCACTTACAGGAATCTCCATATGTTCCATTTCATTTATTTTTGTTGCATGTATTAACGGTCAGCAATAGCGATGTGAACAGAATAAGAATAAATTTGCCCAGGCAGACGCTGTTGATTGACATCTATGAGATTGATTAGCCAGGCGACTACTGATTTGTAAAAAAGATCGAAAAGATGATCATACGGAGTATCTTCGGAAATAAGTGACAGGCACCAAAATACTTTACGAACAGAATTCAGTTTTTCGGAACCGGAAGTAATATGGGATGTACCTGAAGGAAGAATAATAGGACCTATGACGTTCTCGATGTACGTAAGTGATTTATCAGACAGGATCAGCAGCGCTCTTTTTAGGCTATCTGATGATTTTATACAGAGAGTTTTGATTTTGGACGATCATAAGGGGCTGCAGAAAGACTTGGACAAAATTTCCACTTTACAAATGAATTGTAAGCTCTCCTTAAATGACGATAAATGTCAAATAATGCGTATAACAAAGAAAAAGAACTAGACACGTGCAGGAAACAACATACAGCGAGGGTAGTGGCGTCTAGTAGTAAAGCTGAGTGTCAAGTTTTATCCCATGAACAGGTCAGTAATCATGTCGTACTGGTCGAAGCAGCATCGTGCGTTTGCAGTGGAGTGCTATTTTCGCTACGGCAAATTTGTTGCGCGCTTGCAACCTGCCTTTCGTAAGCATTTCAAGATTCACCCGCGATATCCAATTCCAGTTCGTGGAACAATATTGAATTGGGTAATAAACTTTCGTGTAACTTCCAGTGCATCGAATAGAAAGTCAACCGTCCCTCGGGAAACCGTCGGAACTCCCGAGAACATCGGACGTGGGCGAAGCATTTTACAGGCAAGCCCTCGCCGTTCGTTACGAAAACGTGCCCAATCGCTGAACATTTAGTAGGCGTCCACTCACTGCATAATCCAATGTGCTCTGTATTATCGTGTAAACGCGCTTGTGTCGCATGGCCGCCTCACTCGCCCGATTTAACCGTGCCCGACTTTTACCTGTGGTGTTATTTAAAGGTGAAAGTGTATTCCGACGGACTGAAAAGCCTGCCATAGTTAATGTATCAATTCACTATGAAATTTCTAGAATTACTGCATCAGCTACGAAAGCTGTGTTCAAAAACCGGTTGAAACACCCCGAGCATTGTGTAGCCACAGATATTCTTCAATTGTCCGATGTAGTATTTCATAAGTATTTGTTGCGATTAGTTTGTGAGTTATTCAAATTTGAAATAGTCAAACCACTGTGAAACACAGATTTTAGGATTATAAGAAGTGGTGGGATCATGTAAAATCATGATTAGGGAAGGCGAATGGAAGACTTTGATTTATTGAAAGGGTTCTGAGAGACTTCAGCGCATCTGTAAAGGAAATATCCATACAAGACACTAGTGCGATCGATTATGGAGTATTATTCTAGTGGATGAGGTCCTTATCAAGTAGGCATCACAACAGATACCGAAGCAATTCAGAGATGCATTACTAGGATGGTAACAGATCGGTATAGCTCACACGGAAGTTTAAATGAAATTTTCAGGTAAGTAAAATGGGATTAATTAACAGCAGTAGTTCACTTGAAACCCTGTTGAGTAAATTTAGTGAATATGTATTCGAAGACGACTATGATCACTCTCGTATCCCTCATGTAGGAATGATGAGATTAATACACTACTGGCCATTAAAACTGCAACACCAAGAAGGAATTCAGATGATAAACGGGTATTCATTCAAAAATGGTTCAAATACCTCTGAGCACCATGGGTTTAACTTCTGAAGTCGTCAGTCCCCTAGAACTTAGAACTACTTAAACGTAACTAACCCAAGGACAACACACACATCCATGCCCGAGGCAGGATTCGGAACTGTTCCAAACTACAAAGCCTAGAACCGCATGTACAGGTACAGCTGCCCATATAGCTTCAACACGATACCACAGTTCATCAAGAGTAGTCACTGGCGTATTGGAACGAGCCAGTTGCTGGGCCACCATTGACCAGACGTTTTCAATTCGTGAGAGATCTGGAGATCCAGAGCTACAGTCGACCCACGTGTCGTAACACATCTGAAATGTAACGTCCACTGTTCAAAGTGCCGTCAAAGCGAACAAGAGGTGATCGAGACGTGTAACCAATGGCACCACATACCATCACACCGGGTGATACGGCAGTATGGCGATGACGAATACACGCTACCAATGTGCGTTCACCGCGATGTCACCAAACACGTATGCGACCATCATGATGCTGTGAACAAAACCTGGTTTCATCCGAATAAATGACATTTTGTCATGCGTGCACCCAGGTTCGTCGTTGAATACACCATCGCAGGCGCTCCTGTCTGTGATGCGGCGTCAAGGATAACCGCAGCCATGGTCTCCGAGCTGATAGTCCATGCTCCTGCAAACGTCGTCGAACTGTTAGTGCAGATGGTTGTTGTCTTGCAAACGTGCCCATCTGTTGACTCAGGGATCGAGACGTGGCTGCACATCTTATCCATGCGGATAAGATGACTGTCATATCGACTGCTAATGATACGAGGCCGTTGGGATCCAGCACGGCGTTCCGTATTACCCTCTTGAATCCACCGATTCGATATTCTGCTAACAGTCATTGGATCTACACCAACGCGAGCAGCAATGTCGCGATACGATAAACCGCAATCGCGATAGGCTACAATCCGACCTTTGTCAAAGTCGGAAACGTGATGGTACGCATTTGTCCTCCTTACACGAGGCATCACAACAACGTTTCACCAGGCAACGCCGGTGAACTGATGTTTGTGTATGAGAAATCGGTTGTAATCTTTCATCATGTCAGCACGTTGTAGGTGTCGCAACCGGCACCAACCTTGTGTGAATGCTCTGAAAAGCTAATCTCTTTCATATCACAGTATCTTCTTCCTGTCGGTTGAATTTCGCTTCTGTAGCACGTCATCTTCGTGGTGTAGCAATTTTTAAGGCCAGTAGTGTATAAGAGAAATTAGGACGTGTACAGAGGGATACACGATGGAGTGCTGAAAGTTCGTGCATCTGAATTGTTTATGTGTATTGTTCAAGTTTTTATAGTAAAACAAGTGTTATTAACGTTCTACACGTTAATCCTTCATAGCTACATACACTGACAGAAGAAAACCGCAACACCAAAAAATAATTAATATGTAGTAATGAAATTTCGGAGAACACATTCGAGTAGGTAACATATTTAAGTGATTGACAGTGCAAGATCACAGATTAATGTAAGTGCTAGGAAAGCCGTTGCAGATGTTAAATTCTGGAACATTAATAACTGATTAAACCGTCAGAATGTTTAATGCAAGCACTTCAGTTTGTGGGATGGATTTCGTTGACTGATGGACTTGGTCGGTCAGTACAGGGATAGTTAATGCTTTTTGTAGATGACGCTGGAGCTGTCGTCTGATGATGTCCAATGTGTTGTCGATTACAGATAGATCTGGTGATCGCGCAGGCCAAGGCTAAACGTCGGCACTGTCGAGCACATCGCGTTACAAGAGGGGTACTTGAGCGAGGGCTACCCTTTTGGAAAACACACCCCGGAATGCTGTTCATGAATGGCAGTACAACAGGACGAATCATCAGATTGATGCACAATGTGGCAGTCAGAGTGCGTGGGGTAACCACGAGATGCTCCTGCTGTCATACGAAATCACACCGCAGACCATAACTCGAGGTGCAGCTTTAGCGTGTGTGGCAAGCAGTGTGGCAGGCCCTCAGCTAGCCTCCTCCTAACCAATACATGGCCATCAGTGGTGCTGAGGCAGAACCAACTTCCATCAGAAAACACAAGACCTCTACTCTGCCCTCCAGTGAAGTCTCGCTTGACACCACTGAAATGGCAAACGGCAGTGGTTTTGGGTCTGAGGAATGCACGCCACAGGTCGCCTGGCTCTGAGCGGTCCTTGAAGCAACCGATTTATAATAGTTTGTTGTGTCACTGTGGTGCCAACTGCTGCTAATATTCCTGGTGCAGATGCAGTGCGATGCAGCACAGCCATACGCCGAACACGATGGTCTTCCGTCTCGGTAGTGCCACGTGGCCGTCCGGAGCTCTGTCTTCTTGAGACCGTAAATTATCGTAACCACCTTTGCCGGTAACCTCGTACAGGTGTTACATTCCTGCCAAATCTTTTTGCAGTATCGCAGAAAGAACATCCAACTTCTCGTAGCCCTATTACACGACCTTGTTCAATCTCAGTGAGGTGCTGATAATGGCTTCTTTGTCACCTTAAAGGCATTCTTAACATATACACTCCTGGAAATGGAAAAAAGAACACATTGACACCGGTGTGTCAGACCCACCATACTTGCTCCGGACACTGCGAGAGGGCTGTACAAGCAATGATCACACGCACGGCACAGCGGACACACCAGCAACCGCGGTGTTGGCCGTCGAATGGCGCTCGCTGCGCAGGATTTGTGCCAGCCAGTTTGCCGTGGCATATGGAGCTCCATCGCAGTCTTTAACACTGGTAGCATGCCGCGACAGCGTGGACGTGAACCGTATGTGCAGTTGACGGACTTTGAGCGAGGGCGTATAGTGGGCATGCGGGAGGCCGGGTGGACGTATCGCCGAATTGCTCAACACGTGGGGCGTGAGGTCTCCACAGTACATCGATGTTGTCGCCAGTGGTCGGCGGAAGGTGCACGTGCCCGTCGACCTGGGACCGGACCGCAGCGACGCACGGATGCACGCCAAGACCGTAGGATCCTACGCAGTGCCGTAGGGGACCGCACCGCCACTTCCCATCAAATTAGGGACACTGTTGCTCCTGGGGCCAACACCCGGCATCATGGTGTGGGGAGCGATCTCCTACACTGGCCGTACACCTCTGGTGATCGTCGAGGGGACGCTGAATAGTGCACGGTACATCCAAACCGTCATCGAACACATCGTTCTACCATTCCTAGACCGGCAAGGGAACTTGCTGTTCCAACAGGACAATGCACGTCCGCATGTATCCCGTGCCACCCAACGTGCTCTAGAAGGTGTAAGTCAACTACCCTGGCCAGCAAGATCTCCGGATCTGTCCCCCATTGAGCATGTTTGGGACTGGATGAAGCGTCGTCTCACGCGGTCTGCACGTCCAGCACGAACGCTGGTCCAACTGAGGCGCCAGGTGGAAATGGCATGGCAAGCTGTTCCACAGGACTACATCCAGCATCTCTACGATCGTCTTCATGGGAGAATAGCAGCGTGCATTGCTGCGAAAGGTGGATATACACTGTACTAGTGCCGACATTGTGCATGCTCTGTTGCCTGTGTCTATGTGCCTGTGGTTCGGTCAGTGTGATCATGTGATGTATCTGACCCCAGGAATGTGTCAATAAATTTTCCCCTTCCTGGGACAATGAATTCACAGTGTTCTTATTTCAATTTCCAGGAGTGTATTAGCTACCACGTCCAATCTCAAAGTTTACTAATGGCCACGACCGTTACAGTATAACCTGAGTTTCATCCTCATAGTGCCACTGTTATGCCACTGGCATAATAGGAATCATATTTCATATGTAGAAACGCGTCTACCAATTGTCGCTTTTTTTTTATCGCACAACTGCTTCTTGTAATTGCGATTTTTTTCCCGCAAGATTATATATTGTTATTCGTGAGGTCACGGTTGTCGTCGAAGTTAAATATTCAATATTAAAGAGTTTTACTAAAGTGAACTAAGGCTGGCCGTTGGTGGCCGAGCGGTTCTAGGCGCTTCAGTCTGGAACCGCGCGACCGCTACGGTCACAGGTTCGAATCCTTCCTCGGGCATGGATGTGTGTGATGTCCTTAGGTTAGTTAGGTTTAAGTAGTTCTAAGTTCTAGGGGACTGATGACTTGACATGTTAAGTCCCATAGTGCTCAGTGCCATTTTGTAAAGTGAACTAATATTTCATGTGTGTTGTAGTAACCACTCAGTCCCCTCCAGGAGTAAAACTAGTACTGTCGTTAGGTTTGTACTACATGCAACATTTATAATTTTTTATTCCTTCTTTATTCTTTGCGTTGCTGAATCTCTTCCTTTCCTTCTGAATTTTAATCGCATGTTTTACAATCCTTGGTTCACGTACTTGTTCCGTCGTTTTTGCTATTCCTTGAGCCAATATTTGTATAAGAAAGTCTTCATGGCCCATCCAGTCACATTTATTGTACATGTTTCCCTGACTCTGTGTTTTCTACATTTGATACTGTATCTGCAACGTACTTCAAGTTTTTTCCTCTTTCTTCTTAATCTTAAGCTAGAATTCAACCGTTCGAGCTTGGTGTTACTCCCTACTTCAGCCGCTTGGCAACTGTTGCATTATTAACTTGTTTACAGTGTCTTCCCATTAGCAGTATACACTGCCGGAAAAAATGGAACATCATCAAGCACTGCATTCAGTGGGACCATAATATAGTTTGTGCATAATCAAGGAGCCTAGTGTTTGTTATCCATTTGTGACGGTCACTGAGAATCAGATCACTCTCAGGAGGATTATTGTGCAGCCTCTATTTTGACGCTGCAGGCAGTAACTGTGCCTGCAACGTACAACCATGCCACGCCGGCGAGTACATACTCCTGCTGAACAGCCTCATCCATTTGATTGGGGTCGCATTGTGGGATGGATGTACCGACGACTGGACACACTTCATTGGTGGTGTGTCACTGCTTTCAGGAGTGGTCTGTGGAACATTCCCAGGCGCAATAGTCTTGCAGAGCGATATGAAGTGGGACAAGCATGTAATGGCAGTTGTGGGCAAGGCGGATAGTCGTCTTCGGTTCATTGGTAGAACTTTGGGAAGATGTGGTTCATCTGTAAAGGAGACCGCTTATAAAAAACTAATAAGGCATATTCTTGAGTACTGCTCCAGCGTTTGGGATCCCTATCAGGTCGGATTGAGGGAGGACATAGAAGCAATTCAGAGGCGGGCTGCTAGATTTGATACTGGTAGTTTTGATCATCATCCGAGTGTTGCGGAAATGCTTCAGGAGCTCTGGTGGGAGTCTCTAGAGGAAAGGAGGCGTTCTTATCGTGAATCGCTACTGAGGAAATTCAGAGAACCAGCATTTGAGGCTGACTGCAATACAATTTTACTGTCGCCAACTTACAATGGATTGCGGAGTATGTATGTAGATGTAGATGTAGAACCGCGGGACCGCTACGGTCGCAGGTTTGAATCCTGCCTCGGGCATGGACGTGTGATGTCCTTAGGTTAGTTAGGTTTAAGTAGTTCTAAGTTCAAGGGACTGATGACCTCAGAAGTTAAGTCCCATAGTGCTCAGAGCCATTTGAATCATTTGAACATTCCCACATCTGTACAGCAGGTTCCGGATGTCCTATTAGTACAGATGTACACCCAGATGGACACACCCTGCGAACAGCTATAGCCCGACCGAATATTATCTAGGGAAGAAATCTGGGCACATGTTGCACCTGCCGTGTCATCAGGAACCAATGGGAACGTCTACTTGCAAGAGGACTAAAGACAAGTGTGAATCGGGCCAGCCTACCACTGGCACCACGACACCCCCAATCATGGCTACTCTGGTCTTGTGAAAGATTGACTAGGAGAATGGGATGGCGATGTGTTGTCTTAACTGATGCCTGTAGGTTCTGTCTGTATGCGAGTGATGGCCGTACACGTGTATGGCGTAGACCTGGTGAGATGCCTGTTACAGAGGTCATTCGTCTTCGACAAACAGGTCTCGCCTAATTTTCTGTGGTGGTGGTGGGGGAGTAGGGCATGAGTTACCGGCCGCTGTCATATCTGGTGCTTCTGCAGAGTAAAATAAGTAGTGGCCTCTCCATTCCACAGTCTGTTATTCAACTGCTAGTGGCATTTCTTCGACAGGAAAGTGCTTTTTCAGCAAGACAATGCACATCCACATATATCTGGTGCGACGCAACGTGCGCCACGTTATGTACACCAACTGCCCTGGCCAACAAGATCATCAGATGTCACGTCAGCTGAACATGTATGGGACTTGATGAAGCAGCCAAGCACTCCCTTGGCCCTGCAAGACCCATTACCAAATTGTAACAAAAGGCGCAAGATGCTTGGGACATTCTAGCGCAGTAAACCATTCAGCACCTTTATGGGCATTTGCGTGGAAGATTACACACCTGCGTTGCTACCAGAGGAAGAGACAATGTGTAGTGATATTACTGTTTGGGAATCCTTGATTGTGACATGTTTGTTTCATTTGGTCTGGCTTTTTATCATATAGTCCTACAATCATGAACTACCTGTCACCTCACATGTAAATAAAATGACCTTGTCTGTCTCAGAGCATGCTGAATATTTTTTCCGGTAGTCTAGAATATATATGGCATCTTGCTTTCTTTCCAAGTGCAAGAGAGGTGCACCTTCATTAAAAAAAAAAAAAGGTTCAGATGGCTCTGAGCACTATGCGACTTAACACCTGAGGTCATCAGTCCCCTAGAACTTAGAATTACTTAAACCTAACTAACCTAAGGACATCATACACATCCATGCCCGAGGCGGGATTCGAACCTGCGACCGTTGGGGTCGAGCTGTTCCAGACTGAAGCGCCTAGAACCGCTCGGCCACTGCGGCTGGCATACCTTCTTCGTTGCGTTTCTTGAACAAATTGTATGCAATTACTGGTACTTACACTTTAAAATACACTCCTGGAAATTGAAATAAGAACACCGTGAATTCATTGTCCCAGGAAGCGGAAACTTTATTGACACATTCCTGGGGTCAGATACATCACATGATCACACTGACCGAACCACAGGCACATAGACACAGGCAACAGAGCATGCACAATGTCGGCACTAGTACAGTGTATATCCACCTTTCGCAGCAATGCACGCTGCTATTCTCCCATGAAGACGATCGTAGAGATGCTGGATGTAGTCCTGTGGAACAGCTTGCCATGCCATTTCCACCTGGCGCCTCAGTTGGACCAGCGTTCGTGCTGGACGTGCAGACCGCGTGAGACGACGCTTCATCCAGTCCCAAACATGCTCAATGGGGGACAGATCCGGAGATCTTGCTGGCCAGGGTAGTTGACTTACACCTTCTAGAGCACGTTGGGTGGCACGGGATACATGCGGACGTGCATTGTCCTGTTGGAACAGCAAGTTCCCTTGCCGGTCTAGGAATGGTAGAACGATGGGTTCGATGACGGTTTGGATGTACCGTGCACTATTCAGTGTCCCCTCGACGATCACCAGAGGTGTACGGCCAGTGTAGGAGATCGCTCCCCACACCATGATGCCGGGTGTTGGCCCTGTGTGCCTCGGTCGTATGCAGCCCTGATTGTGGCGCTCACCTGCACGGCGCCAAACACGCATACGACCAACATTGGCTCCAAGGCAGAAGCGACTCCCATCGCTGAAGACGACACGTCTCCATTCGTCCCTCCATTCACGCCTGTCGCGACACCACTGGAGGCGGGCTGCACGATGTTGGGGCGTGAGCGGAAGACGGCCTAACGGTGTGCGGGACCGTAGCCCAGCTTCATGGAGACGGTTGCGAATGGTCCTCGCCGATAGCCCAGGAGCAACAGTGTCCCTAATTTGCTGGGAAGTGGTGGTGCGGTCCCCTACGGCACTGCGTAGGATCCTACGGTCTTGGCGTGCATCCGTGCGTCGCTGCGGTCAGGTCCCAGGTCGACGGGCACGTGCACCTTCCGCCGACCACTGGCGACAACATCGATGTACTGTGAAGACCTCACGCCCCACGTGTTGAGCAATTCGGCGATACGTCCACCCGGCCTCCCGCATGCCCACTATACGCCCTCGCTCAAAGTCCGTCAACTGCACATACGGTTCACGTCCACGCTGTTGCGGCATGCTACCAGTGTTAAAGACTGCGATGGAGCTCCGTATGCCACGGCAAACTGGTTGACACTGACGGCGGCGGTGCACAAATGCAGCGCAGCTAGCGCCATTCGACGGCCAACACCGCGGTTCCTGGTGTGTACGCTGTGCCGTGCATGTGATCATTGCTTGTACAGCCGTCTCGCAGTGTCCGGAGCAAGTATGGTGGGTCTGACACACCGGTGTCAATGTGTTCTTTTTTCCATTTCCAGGAGTGTATGTATAATAATTGTCCTGACGCCATTTCTCACACCAAGACCATACTGTCCCACTGTATTACTACTTTTCGCTACACATATAGAACCATTCCAGTCTCCAGGATTTGACGCTGCTCATACGTCGGGAGCTGGCGGGAGTTGTGGCCAAGCGGTTCTAGGCGCTTCAGTCTGGAACCGCGCGACCGCTACGGTCACAGGTTCGAATCCTGCCTTGGGCATGGATGTGTGTGATGTCCTTAGGTTAGTTAGGTTTAAGTAGTTCTAAGTTCTAGGGGATGATAACCTCAGATGTTAAGTCCCATAGTGCTCAGAGCCATACCTATCTATTGGCGATAAAAAGGTAGAGTCAAGTATTTTGGACACCCGCTATAGGGAATATATATATATATATATATATATATATATATATATATATATATATATATATATATATATATATATATACCGAATAGAAGTATCGTCTTACTCTCGCTAACCTACAGTACAGGGTCAAAGCATCAATACTGCACATTTACTCCTGCTTAGGCAAATGGAGCAAATGGGTTGGTTCTTTTTGTATTTGATGTGGTCTACGGTGGGCTTCATGGGACTTACAGAGACACCATTAGTTAATGGGGGTTCCTCGGGAAACCCCACAAAAAGGGATTTTTTACTATATTTTACTGTCACAAGCGTATCAAAACCTAGCCAATGATTCCAAGACAGCTGTGCACATCAAATAGCTGTAATTTTTCCTATATATTCCTAAGATCCAGATCTCGAACAGACTTGAAAATTTTTCTGATATCTTTACCCGTTTCCACGATACAGAGGTTCAAATTTACCAAACGTCTGCAATTAAAATCTGGTACGAGGCGACATCTAAATAATAAATTTACAGCACCAAATTGCTCACATTTTAACGAGAGGTATTTTTCTAGAAGAAACATCTCCCCGTTTTAAAAATTCTTTATCCATTATCAAAAAACACTCCGAAAACTTGTTTCTTATGTACCAATACCCAGCCGTGGATTCCGAAACGGCTGTGCACAGAAAATGGCGGTAATTGTTTACTATATATTCCTAAGATGCTGACCTCGATCAATCTTGGAAATTTTGTTGATATCTTTATCCGTTTCCAACATACAGAGGTTCAAAGTTATCCTACTTGTACACATATAACCCGGTGATAAGCCCAAACGGAGTTTATAAAGTGACGTAGCACGGAGAAATATGCTGTAAAGAGTCTCCGTTATCATCTGGGAAACCAATGTTGTAGTACTGCACGTAAAATTAGATATGAGGTGTAAAATTAGTTTTTCACATAAGTAAGCTGCTTAAGTTTTACTGACCTAGACATTTCTTTTCATACGTGTTACATTCCCTAATACAACATGGAAAACAAGGTAACAAGCGGAAAAATGCTGCTATCAGAGCACAAAAAAATTAGAATATGTTCCTTGTTATTTAACAGATTCTGACTGAATAGTGGGGTACCAGCCGCCTCATTCTGCCTTCTTCAGAGCGTTTAAAAATTTTCCCAAAAATTTTGGCATGCGAACAAATTCACGCTTTTTTGTGCTGAGAAAGAAGAAGACAGTGGCAGTGGCAAACAGATGGAAAAGTAATAAATATTGGAAGATGGTAGACTGTTGTTGTGTTATAGAAGGAGCGAAGGACACAGTGACAGTATGAGAGAAAGGAAGGGCACAGTGGCAGTGAACGTAGCTGACAGTGACAGAACAGTGCTAGGAGAAAAGTGAAGCAGATATTGCTTGGGAGGGGGACGGGGTAGATGAAGAATAAAGAGTAAGAGAAAGTGGAGGAGGGTGAGAGCCAGTGGTAATGAGAGACAGAAAATATGACAATGCAACAAGGAAGAGAGAGATAGTGACAGCGATAGGATGCTGTAGTAGTAGGACAGAATGAAGAGGTCTGTGGCTGTGATACAGGAGACAATAATAGAGATACACAAAGAGATAAAGACAATGGGTTGGGCTGAAGGAGCGATGGACTAGTGGGTATGATAAAATGAGTTACAGTTAGGGGATCGTTTGGGAGTTTGAGATCAGTAGCACGTTAAAGCAAGCGCGAATATGTTCGCACGCAAAAATACGTAAAGGTGCTGAGAGAGTTAGAATGAGGCAACTGATGAACCACTTTTCAGTTAGTCTTTTAAATAAACAAGAATATATTCGCATTTTTGTGCCCAGAGAGGAGCATTTTTTCGCTGGTAATCATATTCTTGTCCTCATTAACCATTTCCACGACTTCTCTAATCAATTGTATACTTAGTTCTCTTCTAAATCAGAATGAACAGCCGTTTGGATGTACACCCATACCACTACTGTATCCTCCGGTTCATTTTCCATTGTCCCCACTACCATTCGATCACTGTATTAAACATAACTCTTTACTCGTAATCCTTGACTTTTACTTGGCACTATCACTACGCTAGCATAACTTACTTCTTCTGGTGTTATTGACCGAGGGCGACAACCAACATGAAATACTTCGTTATTCGTGTGTCACGATAACGGTTGAGCATTCGAATTACTATGCTGTCGTGTACCCCAGCTCGGCAGGCAAGTCGAGTGCTAACAGTAATTTGTGCCGTAAAATAACAATGTGCGCACTGCCTAAGCTTTAAATCATCCTTGCGTGTCATACAAGCAGACTGAACAGTCGCAATGAACCGTTCTGTACTGACCTGCACCGAAAATACAGGCTTTCCGATCAAATGAAACACAAACTGCGCAAGTCAGAAGGCGGTGCTAAACATTTCAGAACAGTTTTCACACAACAGCTCATATGATCGGCTGACGTAAATCTTGTTCGAATTCGTTAATGCGTTATGTGATCAAATACATCCGGACACTTACTAGTGACGGGCCGAGGTGGCCGAGCGGTTCTAGGTGCTACAGTCTGGAACCGCACGACCGCTACGGTCGCAGGTTCGAATCCTGCCTCGGGCATGGATGTGTGTGATGTCCTTAGGTTAGTTAGGTTTAAGTTGTTCTAAGTTCTGGGGACTGACGACCTCAGATGTTGTGTCCCGTAGTGCTCAGAGCTATTTGAACTTATTAGTGGACATTAATAGATGGTGTGTCCACCCGTGGCCTTTACGATGGTTTCAATACTTTGGGGGACATTTTGATTGGGGTGTCTGAATGTTTGTGGAGGAATAGCGGACCATTTTCCTCAAACGCCGAAACCAGAGCAGGTAGTGAAGTTGGACTCTGGAGTCTGAAGCGAAGTCGATGCTCTAACTGATCCCAAAGGTGTGCTATTGACTTCAGATCGGGAATCCGGTGAAGTCCGTTCATTTCTGAAATGTTATTGTCCGCAAACCATTGCCTCACAGATGTTGCGTTATCACAGGGTGAATTGTCTTGCTGAGATATGAATCGTCTCCAAATTGTTCCTCTACCGTAGGCACTGAACAACGCTGTAAAATGAGTCCACATTCTTTCTCATTTATAATTTTATTAAGTGCAATAGGGGGACACCGATGAACAGTCCCAAATCGTAACACTACCTCATTCATACTTTGCTGTTGGCACAACACATGATGTGAGGTAACTATCTCCAGGTATTAGCCAAATCCAAACCCCTTCTCGGACTACTACAAGATATAGCATTATTTATCACTGTTGATGAATCATCCATTGTCCGGTGGCATCGCTCTTTACACCACTTCAAACTCAGAGGGCCATAGACACGGTTTCCCAGGTAGATGCCGTGTTTCTTGACTTCAGCAGGGCGTTTGATACAGCTCCCCACAGTCGTTTAATGAACAAAATAAGAGCATATGGACTATCAGACCAATTGTGTGATTGGATTGAGTTCCTAGCTAACAGAACGAAGCATGTCATTCGTAATGGAGAGAAGTCTTCCGAAGTAAGAGTGATTTCAGGCGTGCCGCAGGTGAGTGTCGTAGGACCGTTGCTATTCACAATATACATAAATGACCTTTTGGATGACATCGGAAGTTCACTGAGGCTTTTTGCGGATGATGCTGTACTATATCGAGAGGTTGTAACAACGGAAAATTGTACTGAAGTGCAGGAGTATCTGCAACTGACTTGACGCATGTTGCAGGGAATGACAATTGAATCTCAATGTAGACAAGTGTAATGTGCTGCGAATATATAGAAATAAAGATCCCTTATCATTTAGATACAATATAGCAGGTCAGCAACTGGAAACAGTTAATTCCATAAATTATCTGGTAGTATGCATTAGGAGTGATTTAAAATGGACGACCATATAAAATTAATCGTCGGTAAAGTAGATTCCAGACTGAGATTCACTGGAAGAATCCTAAGGAAATACAGTCCCAAAACAAAGGAAGTAGTTTACTGTACACTTGTTCGCCCACTGCTTGAATACTGCTCACCGGTGTGGGATCCGTACCAGATAGGGTTGATAGAAGAGATAGAGAAGATCCAACGGAGAGCAGCGCGCTTCGTTACAGGATCATTTAGTAATCGCGAAAGCGCTACGGAGATGATAGATAAACTGCAGTGGAAGATTCTGCAAGAGAGAAGCTCAGTAGCTCGGTACGGGCTTTTGTTGAAGTTTCGAGAACAAACCTTCACCTAGGAGTCAAACAGTATATTGCTCCCTCTTAGTATATCTCCAGAAGAGATCACGAGGATAAAATCAGAGAGATTAGCACCCACTCAGAGGAATACCGGCAATCTTTCTTTCCACGAACAATACGAGACTGGAATGGAAGGGAGAACAGATAGAGGACTCTATGTACCCTCCGCCACACGCCGTCAGGTGGCTTGCGGAGTATGGATGTAGATGTAGATGTAGAGGTTAACATTAACTACAGGAATGCATGGCTTATGAGAATATGATCGACCATTGTACCCCTTTTTTTAACTCCCTGCACGCAGTCATGGTGCTAGATAGACTGATGAAAGCACTCTAGAACTCACTAGCGGTTCCATCCGTAGATTTCATGCGATTTTTATAGCCAACTTCCACAATGCTCAGGCCTGTCAGTCAATACATGTGGTCTGCCTGATTTTGGTTTAGCTTTGGTTGTTTCTTCACGTTTCCTCTTCTCAGTCACATCACCAACAGTCGACTTTGGCAGTGTTAGAAGGATGACATATCCCTGATTGATTTATTACTCTGGTGACATCCACTGACTACTCCACGTCTGAAGTCACTGAGCTTTCCTGACCAACCCATTCCACTATTACTGTTTTTCTACAGACAATAAAACACTCCCCGCCTCCCTTTACATTGGCGGGTCCACCTGTGGTGACATCCAGTGGTCAATTCCATATTACATTTGATTATCCGAATACGTCTGATACGATAGAGTTCTTCCTCTTTTAAAACCACCGTCGGAACTAAAGAAGACACAGGGGACGGATCAGTTTTGAAATTAGGATAAAAGAAGGGTTCAATAATACGCTGTAAAACATATATTATTTATTGCTGGGAATAGAACAGTGAGAGCTGCGGTAGCGCTACTGTCAATCAGAGGCAGGTGATCCCATATTGCACACAATTCTAGCCTTCCGTTAACTGTTTTGCAAAAAGAATTTTACTGAAAAACTTTGATCTTCAGTGTCAAAGCTATAGTATATTTCCAATATTTAAAATCCATTAGGAAATCAGAAGCAATATAACCAGAAACCGAATATCTACGTTATCAAAGGAAGAAGCCTAATGTGGCATTTCTAAAGAGACAATAATACACCAAACATATTTTTATTGTTTGAGTGCAAAGTGTAATGCCTTTCTCAGTAATCCAGTCGAAGACGAGATAATGTGGTATTGTCACCTTTCTTATAAATAAATCTAGCAGTTAGGAGAAACCACTTCTATTGAACAATAGCTGAAAATAACATAAAGCTCGATGTATTACAACAGGTTTCCGTATGGCCAGCGTCATTAGCCGAGGCCCGTAAAAGAAACTAATCCTGTGGCTTTCGACCCGAAGGTGGCCATTTCGAATTCTGTTTGCAGGAGAAATTCTCAAAGCCGTTCAGGGAAATCAAGGGTATGAGGGCGGTGTAGTTTCTGAACACCAATGCGGTGCGTTAAATCTTAATCCCCTTCGTAGAGACCAGTGGAGTGGAGCAGTGTGGCACTATTCATAGCTTTAGTCAGCGAATGAGGACTTTTAAACTCCACACAGAGATAAGAAGGAGAAAAGTAAGGGTCCTACTATATTGCCAGATGGGCCGCTGTATTGAGAGCAATCTCTATTTACGCCATTTAGTTGATTACCACGCTCTCTGCATTGAGAGGAATCTCTCTTTACGCGATTTAGTTGATTACTACCCTCTCTGAAGGGGCAAGAAGATTATGATTATGAGAAACAGTTATAGGATGCATGAGATTCTGGCTTTCTTTACCCTCTACATCTACATTTATACTCCGCAAGCCACCCAACGCAGTGTGGCGGAGGGCACTTTACACACCACGCTCATTACCTTTCTTTCCTGTTTCAGTCGCGTATGGTTCGCGGAAAGAACGACTGCCGGAAAGCCTCCGTGTGCGCTCGAATCTCTCTAATTTTACATTACGATCTCCTCGCTTGGTATACGTAGGGGGAAGCAATATATTCGATACCTCATCCAGAAACGCACCCTCTCGAAACCTGGACAGCAAGCTACACCGCGATGCAGAGCGTCTCTCTTGCAGAGTCTGCCACTTGAGTTTGCTAAACATCTCCGTAACGCTATCACGCTTACCAAATCACCCTGTGACGAAACGCACCGCTCTTCTTTGAATCTTTTCTATCTCCTCCGTCAACCCGATCTGGTACGGATCCCACACTGATGAGCAATACTCAAGTAAGGTCGAACGAGTGTTTTGAAAGCCACCTCCTTTGTTGATGGACTACATTTTCTAAGAACTCTCCCAATGAATCTTAACCTGGCACCCGCCTTACCGACAATTAGTTTTATATGATTATTCCACTTCAAAACGTTCCGTACTCATACTAAAAGATATTTTACAGAAGTAATTGCTACCAGTGTTTGTTCCGCTATCATATAATCATACAGTAAAGGATCATTTTTTCTAAGTATTCGCAATACATTACATTTGTCTATGTTAAGGGTCAGTTGCCACTTCCTGCACCAAGTGCCTATCCGCTGCAGATCTTCCTGCATTTCGCTACAATTTTCTAATGCCGCAACTTCTCTGTATACTACAGCATCATCCGCGAAAAGCCGCATGGAACTTCCGACACTATCTACTAGGTCATTTATGTATATTGTGAAAAGCAATGGTCCCGTAACACTCCCCTGTGGCACGCCAGAGGTTACTTTAACGTCTGTAGACGTCTCTCCATTGAGAACAACATGCTGTGCTCTGTTTGCTAAAAACTCTTCAATCCAGCCACACAGCTGGTCTGATAATCCATAGGCTCTTAGTTTGTTTATCAGGCGACAGTGCGGAACTGTATCGAACGCCTTCCGGAAGTCAAGGAAAATAGCATCTACCTGGAAGCCTGTATCTAATGGTTTCTGGGTCTCGTGAACAAATAAAGCGAGTTGGGTCTCACACGATCGCTGTTTCCGGAATCCATGTTGATTCCTACAGAGTAAATTCTGTGTTTCCAGAAACGACATGATACGCGAGCAAAAAACATGTTCTAAAATTCTACAACAGATCTACGTCAGAGATATAGGTCTATAGTTTTGCGCATCTACTCGACGACCGTTATTGAAGACTGGGACTACCTGTGTTCTTTTCCAATCATTTGGAACCTTCCGCTCCTCTAGAGACTTGCGGTACACGGCTGTTAGAAGGGGGGCAAGTTCTTTCGCGTACTATGTGCTGATCGAGCTCCATGCTTAGATGGTTCAAATGGCTTTGAGCACTATGCGACTTAACTTCTGAGGTCATCAGTCGCCTAGAACTTAGAACTACTTTAACCTAACTAACTTAAGGACATCACACACGTCCATGCCCGAGGCAGGATTCTAACCTGCGACCGTAGCGGTCGCTCGGTTCCAGACCGTAGCGCCAACTAGAGCCGCACGGCCACTCCGGCCGGCTCCATGCTCAGACAGATTATGAGCAGCTTTTGGTAACTTTATTATTCGATTTACAGTTTATAAACTCCGTAAATGTTGGCTCCTAGCCTCAGCTCTGAGAAAGTCTGTGGCAGGATGAGTTCTTGCTAAGGACACGTCTCCGCCGTGCAGAAGCGTTGCTCCAGGAGACGCTGTCGGTGACAATAGCCACGAGCTGCCCATTCGGTGTAGGAGGCCCTAGCGGAGGTCGTAAAGAGAACTCCTTCGGAGACGCTTTGACGAGCTGCCAGACGGCAATTAAGCATTGTGTGTATCCACTAACAATGGAAACATTCCGTACAGCGTCGTCCCTTGGCGCCAGGAGAGCGCGAGGAAAAAAAAAATTCCCCCAAATGGGAACTCAGTCTCGTCTCGACTCAAATAATGTGAGGAAAGACTCTCTTTGAAGCTGCGACGCTGTGAATTTTCTAAGAAAAAACATAATACCACCGCCAAGTTCGCGCAATACTTTGGGTCCCAGAAACAGGTGCTCTCCCTCCCTCTCACTCACACAAACACGTACACATACATACACACACACAGAGTTATTATCGTCTTCCTCTTTCAGGTCGTTACTGGTAACTCTACGTTCGAGTTTTCTAGGAGGTGAGGTTAGGATTTCTGCTTCTCCCCACGCTATTGGACGGACACTACAAATTAACGAGGAGAGGAGATAAACGACAAACTCTCCGTCATCTAATTGGCGCAGAAACTGTACTTGCTACGCCATTGGCTAGCTAATAAACAAGGCGTTTCTTAGACAGTGCCAAAGTGGAACTCAGATAATACGTGAAAAATGGCATTTGGGTTTTACGTCCGGAAGAGGAAGGACTTCGAAATCGGACGCGAGGGCCTCAGGCGCAATAATTTTATGTGAGGAGCCTTCTGATGACACCGGCTATTAATCACAGATCCAAATGGGCGGCCTCGCCGATCACCGAGGTGACCCCGACTATTTTGTGGTAAGCATTGCTCTACCGGTTGCGTAATAAGTTTCACTGCGCGTTGCTCAGTCTGATGCGCGAATTTTCATCTCATCAATTTCCGTAAAACCAGTAAATTTCATTCTTGATTCACAAATGGACTGCAGATTAGTTTCGCTAACCTTGATGCTTTTCCGAAATACGTTGCTCACACAAACGTGTAATGCATGGTACTGACTGGCTTTTACTTTTGAAATATTACTTTTGTTCCTTGATCTCCTTTTATATTGGTTTTATTTTGCAATGAGACGTTCTAGGGTTCGTCAGCGGTCGTGAAATTTACTTGCCACCCTCACGAACTCAGCAAAGAACGAAAAACTTTCCCAGCGATTACACGTCTTTAAAAAAAAAATTAATAAGGCCTCAGCTCTTTGAGTAATCATTGATACAGAATATAACAATCAAATAATTCCACAGTAAAGCTCTGAAATTGATCTCAGTGACGGTACCTGTATTGCAAGGGATCGCAGACAAAATGAAAACACAGATCAAAACAAACAATTGTGACTGAGCATACAGGGTGGCGCACGAAATGTGATACCATTTTGTTTTTCAATATAAGCTTTATTGTCAATAAAATCTGAAAGGATCATATACTACAATGAAGAGCTGTCCATGGAGATCTGTTCTAACTCAGCACATGCTCATTGTGTCCACCATTTTGTTTCCTAACCACCTTCAAACGAACACTGAAGTTAGTGATTACCCTACGGCACATGTATTCCGTAATTTGACTGCAAGCTTGAAGAATAAGTCTTCTGAGCTCCATTAAATCACGTGGACGTTTCGGGAAATTTTTTTTCCTTTAAATACCCCCAAATAAAAAAGTCACATGGATTGAGGTCTAGACTATTGGGGGGGGGGCAATTTTGTCCGTCATTGAAGCGACCTGGAAACCTTAGTGAAATGCTCCGCATGTCGAAGTGCTCGTGTAAAAACTCCGACACAGTGTTTGTAGTATGTGGCATTGCTCCATCTTGCATGAACCACTGCGTGTTGAAGGGCAAGGCAGTAGCAAGAAGCTGTGGAATGAAACGATTGCGAAGCATGCTGAAATAACGTTCGCTGTTCACAGCTTCTTCAAAGAAAAGGGTCCCAAGTCCTTGACTGGAAATTGCTGTCCACGCTGTAATCCTCGGAGCATAATGTTGTCGTTCATGAAGCGCTTGTGGGTTTTCAGTGGCCCAAAAGCGTACATTTTGTTTGTTAACCACGCCTTCTAAATGAAAATGCGCCTCGTCTGAAAACCAAACGTTGTGGAGAGTTTCTTCCCTATCCTCCGGCCACTGAGTAAACGGTAATCTCTGCGGTTTGTGTTCTTCAGTGAACTTCTGTGCACAGGTCACCTTGTATGGGTACATATGCAGGTCACTTTTAAGAAAGCGTTGAACGGAGCGTCTGGATATTCCCAGTTGCATTGCTGAATTTCTGCGCGATTTCCCGGGACTTCTCTGTACAGCAACTCGTGCCACTTCAATATTCTCCGGCGAACAAACAGGTTTAGGCCGAGGTCGCTTCGCTTCCAATAGTGTTCCTTCCTGTACAAATTTATCGTACAACCTGTGGATCGTCTTCTTCCAATGGACCCATCGTCTGTTAAACTGTTGTTGAAAACGCCTCTGAGTCACAGCAAGGCTTTTCGTTTCATGAAAAAGTAACACAATTGCCGATCGTTGCTGTGTCGTCAGTCTTCCATTGTCAGCCATTGCTGCTTACTAGTCTCCTAGCGGAAGTATCGTCAATCACACGTCATTTCGTAACTCATTTGTTTTTCCACGCTCTGCTGGTACTGGTGTAGAGATCCCAGCGGGATATCTAATGTGCGTCGTAAATTGTGAAAGAAACATTTGGTAACACATTTCGTGCGCCATCCTGTAATTATAAAATTGATATACAGTAATGACGGGTCGCCTGTTCAATGTCGCGAATTTGAGGGAAATAGTTGAATGGATCACTATTAATTAACCTAGTTTATTTCGAGGTTGTAAAAATTCCAATACAATCTCAAGTCAATTATACTCATAAAAAATAGAATTTGTCTTAAGAAAGTTATAATAAGAAAAAGGAACTAAAAATCATGGAATCTGAAGTATCCATGAAATGCTCATAGAATTATGAATTTGAGTGTGCAAGGCTGTTAATCTGAGTACTAAGAAAGACTCTCCACAAAGGAGCTTGATTTATCGAACCAGACAATAGATTGTGATTATTTGTAACACACAAATTGTTATGGGTAATACCCCCATTATTTATGAACAATTGAAACTAATAACAAAGTAGACTTCTAGTGAAAGTGCAGCTGGCATTTCAATGTGTCTGAGCAGCTCACAAATTTAATTAAAGGAAACTTTTGAATATTAAATCTAACTCTAAACTAATACAAATGCGACCCAAGTTGCGATTTAAATGAAACGCAAGTTGCGACTTGCTCAGAGGTAAAAGGCGTGCGCTGCTGCGAGACTTATTCAAACAGTAAACCCGTCCAAGGCTATAGACGAGCGTCTCCGAGACCGAAAATCGAGCCTCGCGGGACCCAGGCACCGCTCTCCACCCTCTCTACAAAAACATTCTCTCGCTCCCGAATACCACAGTCTCCAGGGAAGAGTCTGTCACGATTACCAGCGTTGACAACCCAGTATTTCTCTTCCCAGCTCAAAACGCAGGGGAGAAACTGCTAAAGTTTTTTAATAGTACCAAACGTGTATTCCTTAGTTGTCTGAAGGTTGGCACGCCGACTTGTAACTCGCTGCTCGTCGGGTGTAAACCGAAAACAGAGGTAGATAGCTGCTGGAATTCCCAGAATACGAAAAGTTCTCATGCCGTGAAAGCAAAAAGTGGTGGAGTCGCATATTCAGTGTTCTGCAGCGAGAGTGGATTTTTCACGATTGCGACCACTTCCGGGACTCAACGGGACTTCCTGACTTCAAAGGGAGCGCCTTTAGTCTGCCCGCAAACAAAAACAGTCACAGGGTTCCTGTTCTTAGACCCTGAGAAGCTTACGAAAAGAGTCCTGTGTTCCAAAGCGACCAGCCCTCCCAGGCGCGATGCTCACTTGCCTGAGCTGCTTCACACGAGAGAAAATATTGTAGATGGCTCCGACAGTCTGAGCATATGTTCGTTCTCCCAGCACAGTTAAGGAAACACAGACATTTTCATACAGAAGAAAATTCTCTTACCGGCGTTTGACAGACCACTTAGGTCACACAGTGCATAATTAACTGTCTGGTAGACATAATATGATGATCTCTGCAGTTACACTACTTGCCATTAAAATTGCTACACCAAGAAGAAATGCAGATGATAAATGGGTATTCATTGGACGAATATATTATACTAGGACTGACATGTGATTACATTTTCAAGCAATTTGGGTGCATAGATTCTGAGAAATCAGTACCCAGAACAACTATCTCTGGCGTAATAACGGCCTTGATACGCCTGGGTTATTGAGTCAAACAAAGCTTGGCTGGCGTGTACGAGTACAGCTGCCCATACAGCTTCAACACGATACCACAGTTCAGCAAGAGCAGTGACTGGCGTATTGTCACGAGCCAGTTGTTCGACCACCATTGACCAGACGTTTTCAATTGGTGAGAGGTCTCCAGAAGGTGCTGGCCAGGGCAGAAGTCGAACGATTCCTGTATTCAGAAAGGCCCGTACAGGACCTGCAACATTCGATCGTGCATTATCCTGTTGAAACGTAGGGTTTCGCAGGGATCGAATGAAGGGTAGAGCCACGGGTCATAGCACATCTGAAATGTAACGTACACTATTCAAAGTGCCGTCAATGCGAACAATAGGTGACCGAGACGTGTAACCAATGGCACTCCACACCATCACGCCGGGTGATACGCAAGTAAGGCGATGACGAATACACGATTCCAATGAGCGTTCACAGCGATGTCGCCTAACACGGATGCAACCATCGTGATGCTGTAAACAGAACCTGGATTCATTCGAAAAAAAAAGATGTTTTGCCATTCGTCCACCCAGGTTCGTCGTTGAGTACACCATCCTGTCTGTGATGCAGCGTCAAGGGTAACCGCAGCCATGGTCTCCGAGCTGATAGTCCATGCTGCTGCAAACGTCGTCGAACTGTTTGTGCAGATGGTTGTTGTCTTGCAAACGTCCTCATCTGTTGATTCAGGGATCGAGACGTGGCTGCACGATCCGTTACAGCCATGCGGATAAGATGCCTGTCATCTCGACTGCTAGTGATACGAGGCCGTTGGGATCCAGCACGGCGTTCCGTATTACCCTCCTGAACCCACCGATTTCATTTTCTGCTAACAGTCATTGGATCTCGACCAACGCGAGCAGCAATGCCGCGATACGATAAACTGCAATCGCGATAGGCTACAATCCGACGTTTATCAAAGTAGGAAACGTGATGGTACGCATTTCTCCTCCTTATACAAGGCATCACAGCAACGTTTCACCAGGCAACGTCGGTGAACTGCTATTTGTGTATGAGAAATCGGTTGGAATCTTTCCTCATGTCAGCACGTTGTAGGTGTCACCACCGGCGCCAAACTTGTGTGAATCCCTTGACAAGCTAATCATTTGGATATCACAGCATCTTCTTCCTGCCCGTTAAATTTCGCGTCTGTAGCATGTCATCTTCGTGGTGTAGCAATTTTAAAGGCCAGTAGCGTATTTCTGACATTATCTGATTACATGAGGTTAGAGCCCCAGCTGCTGGAGTGGAATGCATTTACGTTTCCTTTGCCTCTCTCGCCTTTCGCTTTGTCCACACATACGAGAATTGTATATCTAATGTTAGCGATCCTCTAACGATCCAACTCTTGATACTGTGTTGTGCATACGTATATTTTAATTAAACTGCTTTGATGCTGCAGATGATGAAAACAACATTAAATTATTATTTATCATGTGGAGGAGGAGGAGGAGATTAACGTTTAACGCCCCGTCGACAACGAGGTCATTAGAGATGGACCTGAAGCTCGGATTACGGAAGGATGGAGAAGGAAGTCGGCCGTGCCCTTTCAAAGGAACTGTCCTGGCATTTGCCTTAAACGATTTAGGGGAATCACGACATGTGTATTAAACGTTCCTTTTTACGACTGTTACATTTCGTTTCATAAGCAGTTAGTAGATGGTACAGGTACCAATGTCTGCAATTTGAATGATATTTGAATGTCGAGTCGCTTCCCTGTGCAATTCAGAATCTAAATAAGTGCATACATACTCCACTCATACTCCCCCCCCCCCCCCCCCCCCCCCCCCGACACGCTCCGTTCCCCTGGCAACACCTTACAAGGTTTCCGTATATACTATAGTTATTGTCAAATTTATTACTTCATGAGGTACACATTTTTGATTCTGGCAGGTCAACATGTTTTTACGACTCAAATTTGGAAAAACCTACGAAAAGGAACAATATAAATACATTAGTATAGTGGTTGTCTTAAATCTGTCGTTTGTATAGACGTTTCTTTGATAGCACGTGGTAGAACATTTTCAAATCCTGTGATATGTCGGCTCTTTGGGTAAAAAGGAAGGATATTACTGTGAGAAATTTTAAAGAACCCGACTGGTGTATTAATAGTCTTTTTCGCCCTGTCGTCGTGACTCGCATTGTATTTGATGGCTGCTTTTTTTCTGAGACGCGTCCCAGAATCTTACAGCGTGTCATCTGGTGCAGTAAGAGGCAATATACAACATACGTCTGAATATTGAACTGACGGCTGCAGTGCCGATTCAGATCACATATTTTATGTAATAACATCAGTGTAGTACCTGCGTTAGTTACTTTAATGTTTCTTCGGCATTCAGTGTATGTGCAGTTCAATGGCGGGCCCCCAGAGCTCTAAACAGAACACATATAACATGTGTGTGATTCTTAATGAGACAATACATCGAAAAGGTAACAATGAACTACAGACAGTCACATCAAATAAAGACAATCAGAATGATTATGCTTAATGCTACATTTTGTTGCTTGATATATGTTATTTCTACGCATCATTTTTCCAGATAATCTTAAATGTCGTCTCAGACCCTGACAATTCTTGGAACTCAGAAATGGACATTTATCCTGCAGCACGGCAAAGAAAATTACCGCTTTGCTAAGATTGTTATCGCAATTGCAGCTGATGAGGTAATCATTCATTTGGAATTGTCATTTGGTTGTAGAAACCTGGTCTTGGGGCCACAATTTTGGTAGAGGGTAGTCCATAGACAATTCACTCAAAACAAGCAAACAAAATAATACGCAATTTGCAGAGTTATTTGGTAGCTGAAATCGTATATGCTAGTTGTCTTACCTTTTCTATTCATGAGCTTTATACCAGCAATGTTTATCGGATTTTCGTGTGAAATGAACTCGACAGAAGACTCGTTCAATCTTTAAAAGTTACACGTTACAAACTGCATGCAGACAGTAATGTTTTTTGTTACCGTAACATTTTGTTTGGTGAAATTCCTGTGTCCGCTGCACGTTCAAAACGATTATCAGCTTCCACCAATTCGGTTAAGTTGATAGATTTCTTCGCTATTGTCTAAGCGCAATTATGACTGTTGCTGTACACTGTTGTGTTTTATTTTGAATGCATTTGTTATATCTCTTTCTCTTTTATTATATCATCATACAGTTTTGTGATGCAGATGGTCGTCGGAGTAAATCTGTGTTGTAAGTCTCCTACGCTGTTTCCGCATGTAACATACTGCCGAGGATCGGAGGCTGCGGAGGCGTCTTTCCGTCGCCCAGCCCTTCGCTTTCTCAACGCTATCTCCACGTTATTGCGTGAGCCCCTGCAGGATTCATTGCACGCTCTTGCCTGTCGTGACGGCTCAGGGCTTTGGAGCTACGAGTCCACGATAGCCCCTCTCCATCCAGTCAATTCTACCGTTGCTGGTGACCAAAGCATTCTTTCTGGTGAACACATTTATAGTTCCATGAAGAAACTCCGTTCTTAAAATGGAAAAAAATACCTATATACAGGGTGTTACAAAAAGGTACCGCCAAACTTTCAGGAAAATTCCTCACACACAATGAAAGAAAATATGTTATGTGGACATGTGTCCGGAAACGCTTACTTTCCACGTTCGAGCTCATTTTATTACTTCTCTTCAAATCATATTAATCTTGGAATGGAAACACACAGCAACAGAACGTACCAGAGTGACTTCAAACACTTTGTCACAGGAAATGTTCAAAATGTCCTCCGTTAGCGAGGATACATGCATCCACCCTCCGTCGCATGGAATCCCTGATGCGCTGATGCAGCCCTGGAAAATGACGTATTGTATCACAGCCGTCCACAATACGAGCACGAAGAGTCTCTATAATTGGTACCGGGCTTGCGTAGACAAGAGCTTTCAAATGCCCTCATAAATGAAAGTGAAGAGGGTTGAGGTCAGGAGAGCGTGGAGGCCATGGAATTGGTCCGCCTCTACCAATCCATCGGTCACCGAATCTGTTGTTGAGAAGCGTACGAACACTTCGACTGAAATGTGCAGGAGCTCCATCGTGCATGAACCACATGTTGTGTCGTACTTGTAAAGGCACATGTTCTAACAGCACAGGTAGAGTATCCGGTATGAAATCATGATAACGTGCTCCATTGAGCGTAGGTGGAAGAACATGGGGCCCAATCAAGACATCACCAGCAATGCCTGCCCATAGGTTCACAGAAAATCTGTGTTGATGACTTGATTGCACAATTGCGTGTGGATTCTCGTCAACCCACACATGTTGACTGTGAAAAATTACAATTTGATCACGTGGAATGAAGCCTCATCCGTAAAAAGAACATTTTCACTTCTCTGACGCTGACATTAGGGTTATCGTCAATTGCACGAAGAATTGCCTCGTCCATTGCAGGTGTCCTCGTCGCTCTGGGTCTTCCCCAGTCGTGAGTCATAGGCTGGAATCTTCCGTGCTCCCTAAGACACCGATCAATTGCTTCGAACGTCTTCCAGTCGGGACACCTTCGTTCTGGAAATCTGTCTCGATACAAACGTACCGCTCCACGGCTATTGCCCCGTGCTAATCCATACATCAAATGGGCATCTGCCTACTCCGCATTTATAAACATTGCACTGACTGCAAAACCACGTTTGTGACGAACACTAACCTGTTCATGCTACGTACTGATGTGCTTGATGCTAGTACTGTACAGCAATGAGTAGCATGTCAACACAAGCACCGAAGTCAACATTACCTTCCTTCCATTGGGCCAACTGGCGGTGAATCGAGGAAGTACAGTACATATTGACGAAATTAAAATGAGCTCTAACATGGAAATTAAGCGGTTCCGGACACATGTCCACATAGCAGCTTCTCTTTATTTGTGTGTGAGGAATGTTTCCTGAAAGTTTGGCCGTACCTTTCTGAAACACCCTGTAGACGAGGGACGTTCAATAAGTAACGCAACAAATTCTTTTTCTCTACCAACGTCCGTTGAAAAAATGCAAAATTTGTTGTAGCACATCGAGGACTATTGCTGTTTCAGCCACTTCATCTTCATGAAGTTCCGACTGGTGGCGGCACTATACGTAGTTTCCAAAATGGCATCAGTAACGGAGGTGTGTTCCAAGCAGATAGCTGTCATTGAGTTTCTTTTGGCGGACAGCCAGAGCATCACAGATATTCATAGGCGCTTGCAGAATATCTACGGACACCTGACAGTGAAAAATATCACGGTGAGTCGTTGGGCGAGGCGTCTTTCATCATCGCAGTAAGGTCGCGCACACCTGTCAGATGTACCGCGTGGCGGCCGGCCACACACAGCTCCAATGTTGGAATGTGCGAACACACTCATTCGAGCTAACTTAAAGATCACAATTAATTACCTCGTTGCACAACTGGATGTACCTGTTGGCAGTGCTGACACACTCGCCCAACCATTTGAGTGCTCAAAGGTGTGTGCTGCTGGGTTCCTTGCCGCATAACAGAAGACCATAGAGGGCAACGAAAGACCGGAATTGCTTGCTTATCTCGACAATTTTTTGTCACAGGCGGTGAGACATGGATTCATCAGTCCGAACCAGACACAAAACGACAATCCACTGAGTGGCGCCACACCATCTCTCTTCGCAACAAAAAGATCAGAGCCGCACCTTCAGCCGGTAAAGTCATGATGACTAGTTTCTGGGACTCTGAAGGGGTTATTCTGCTTGATATCCACGTTCACGGTCGAACGATCAACTCTGAAGTGTATTGTGCTGCCCTCAAGAAATTGAAGAAACGACTTCAGCGGGCGGCGCGGGGTTAACCGAGCGGTCTGTGGCGCTGCAGTCATGGACTGTGTGGCTGATCTCGGCGGAGGTTCGAGTCCTCCCTCGGGCATGGGTGTGTGTCCTTAGGATAATTGAAGTTAAGTAGTCTGTAAGCTTAGGGACTGATGACCTTAGCAGTTATAAGATTTCACACACTTTTTTTTTTTTTACTTCAGCGGGTTCGGCGCCACGAAAATGCAAACGAACTTAGCCTTCTCCACGACAAAGCAAGCCTTCACACAAGTCTGTGCACACGCTAGCAAAACGTCATTGGACTGTTATTCTTTATCGACCCTACAACATTTCCGCAGCTCGTAGTCTCGCGGTAGCGTTCTCGATTCGCGAGCACGGGGTCTCGGTTTCGATTCCCAGCGGGGTCAGGGATTTTCAGCTGCCTCAAAATGACTGGGTGCTGTTGTGTCGTCTTCATCATCATCATTCAACTCCATTACTGTCGGAGGAAGGCAATAGCAAACCACCTCCACTAAGACATTCCCTAGTAGGGTGCCGGTCGATGTGGCCTAGCGGTTCTAGGCGCTTCAGTCAGGAACCGTGCGACCGCTACTGTCGCAGGTTCGAATCCTGCCTCGGGCACGGATGTGTGTGATGTCTTTAGGCTAGTTAGGTTTAAGTAGTTCTAAGTTGTAGGGGACTGATGACCTCAGATGTTAAGTCCCATAATGCTCAGAGCCATTTGAACCATTTGAACCTAGTACGGCGGTGCTGGTCTCCAGCATCGTTCCCTTACGCTCTGTCAAGGAGTATGGGAGTTCATCATCATCATCACCCTACAACCTGGTTCTCGCACATTCCGTCTTCCATCTGTTGGACCCAATGAAGGAAGCAGTACGTGGATGACGGAAAGGTTATTGATGCAACAAGATGTTGGCTCTGATGTGGACCAGCAGAGTGGCATTATACGGGCACACAGGCCCTCCCAGTAAGCTAACGTAAAACCGTCGCATTGAACGGAGATTACGTGGAAAAATAGCGTTTTGTATAGAAAATAGTGGAGAATATTATGGTGTAGAGTAAGACCCGCCACTGTAGCCGAGAGCGCTAACGGGCTGCTTCCTAGACTCGGGTAGGCGCGCCGGCTCCGGATTGAATCCACCTGTCGGATTAACGACGACGGCCGGTGTGCCGTCCAGCCTGGATGTGGTTTTTAGGCGGTTTTCCACATCCTACTAGGTGAATAGCGGGCTTGTCCCCACGTCCCGCCGCAGTTACACGACTCGCAGACATTTGCAACACATTCACACTATTCCACGATTTACACTAGACGCAGACAGCTGGGGTACACAACTTCTGGCCCAGGGAGTATGAGGTGGCTGTTGGACCCAATGAAGGAAGCAGTACGTGATGACGGAAAGGTTATTGATGCAACAAGATGTTGGCTCTGATGTGGACCAGCAGAGTGGCATTATACGGGCACACAGGCCCTCCCAGTAAGGTAATGTAAAGCCGTCGCATTGAACGGAGATTACGTTGAAAAATAGCGTTTTGTTTAGAAAATAGTGGAGAATATTATGGTGTAGAGTAAGACCCGCCACTGTAGCCGAGAGCGCTAACGGGCTGCTTCCTAGACTCGGGTAGGCGCGCCGGCTCCGGATTGAATCCACCTGTCGGATTAACGACGACGGCCGGTGTGCCGTCCAGCCTGGATGTGGTTTTTAGGCGGTTTTACACATCCTACTAGGTGAATAGCGGGCTTGTCTCCACGTCCCGCCGCAGTTACACGACTCGCAGACATTTGCAACACATTCACACTATTCCACGATTTACACTAGACGCAGACAGCTGGGGTACACAACTTCTGGCCCAGGGAGTATGAGGCGGCTGTTGGACCCAATGAAGGAAGCAGTACGTGATGACGGAAAGGTTATTGATGCAACAAGATGTTGGCTCTGATGTGGACCAGCAGAGTGGCATTATACGGGCACACAGGCCCTCCCAGTAAGGTAATGTAAAGCCGTCGCATTGAACGGAGATTACGTTGAAAAATAGCGTTTTGTTTAGAAAATAGTGGAGAATATTATGGTGTAGAGTAAGACCCGCCACTGTAGCCGAGAGCGCTAACGGGCTGCTTCCTAGACTCGGGTAGGCGCGTCGGCTCCGGATTGAATCCACCTGTCGGATTAACGACGACGGCCGGTGTGCCGTCCAGCCTGGATGTGGTTTTTAGGCGGTTTTACACATCCTACTAGGTGAATAGCGGGCTTGTCTCCACGTCCCGCCGCAGTTACACGACTCGCAGACATTTGCAACACATTCACACTATTCCACGATTTACACTAGACGCAGACAGCTGGGGTACACAACTTCTGGCCCAGGGAGTATGAGGTGGCTGTTGGACCCAATGAAGGAAGCAGTACGTGATGACGGAAAGGTTATTGATGCAACAAGATGTTGGCTCTGATGTGGACCAGCAGAGTGGCATTATACGGGCACACAGGCCCTCCCAGTAAGGTAATGTAAAGCCGTCGCATTGAACGGAGATTATGTTGAAAAATAGCGTTTTGTTTAGAAAATAGTGGAGAATATTATGGTGTAGAGTAAGACCCACCACTGTAGCCGAGAGCGCTAACGGGCTGCTTCCTATACTCGGGTAGGCGCGCCGGCTCCGGATTGAATCCACCTGTCGGATTAGCGACGACGGCCGGTGTGCCGTCCAGCCTGGATGTGGTTTTTAGGCGGTTTTCCACATCCTACTAGGTGAATAGCGGACTTGTCTCCACGTCCCGCCGCAGTTACACGACTCGCAGACATTTGCAACACATTCACACTATTCCACGATTTACACTAGACGCAGACAGCTGGGGTACACAACTTCTGGCCCAGGGAGTATGAGGTGGCTGTTGGACCCAATGAAGGAAGCAGTACGTTATGACGGAAAGGTTATTGATGCAACAAGATGTTGGCTCTGATGTGGACCAGCAGAGTGGCATTATACGGGCACACAGGCCCTCCCAGTAAGGTAATGTAAAGCCGTCGCATTGAACGGAGATTACGTTGAAAAATAGCGTTTTGTTTAGAAAATAGTGGAGAATATTATGGTGTAGAGTAAGACCCGCCACTGTAGCCGAGAGCGCTAACGGGCTGCTTCCTAGACTCGGGTAGGCGCGCCGGCTCCGGATTGAATCCACCTGTCGGATTAACGACGACGGCCGGTGTGCCGTCCAGCCTGGATGTGGTTTTTAGGCGGTTTTACACATCCTACTAGGTGAATAGCGGGCTTGTCCCCACGTCCCGCCGCAGTTACACGACTCGCAGACATTTGCAACACATTCACACTATTCCACGATTTACACTAGACGCAGACATCTGGGGTACACAACTTCTGGCCCAGGGAGTATGAGGTGGCTGTTGGACGCAATGAAGGAAGCAGTACGTGGATGACGGAAAGGTTATTGATGCAACAAGATGTTGGCTCTGATGTGGACCAGCAGAGTGGCATTATACGGGCACACAGGCCCTCCCAGTAAGGTAATGTAAAGCCGTCGCATTGAACGGAGATTACGTTGAAAAATAGCGTTTTGTTTAGAAAATAGTGGAGAATATTATGGTGTAGAGTAAGACCCGCCACTGTAGCCGAGAGCGCTAACGGGCTGCTTCCTAGACTCGGGTAGGCGCGCCGGCTCCGGATTGAATCCACCTGTCGGATTAACGACGACGGCCGGTGTGCCGTCCAGCCTGGATGTGGTTTTTAGGCGGTTTTCCACATCCTACTAGGTGAATAGCGGGCTTGTCTCCACGTCCCGCCGCAGTTACACGACTCGCAGACATTTGCAACACATTCACACTATTCCACGATTTACACTAGACGCAGACAGCTGGGGTACACAACTTCTGGCCCAGGGAGTATGAGGTGGCGGAAGGAAGGGCATCCGGCCACCCCTTAAAATTAACCATGACAATTCCGTACTAACCCTGACGATCAGGCGCACAATGCGGGATAAAGGTGGTAGCAAAAGAAAGAATGAAGGAAAGATTATAGAGTACAGTAATCCTGAATGAAATCGACCTGCTTTAAAAAAAAAAATGTGTTGCATTACTTACTGAACACCCGTCGTACTTATCACTAAAAACCTGTGACGCACTAGTATCATCATTACTTGTCTGTGTCCAGTCACAGTCACACATGTCTAAGTGTTTGGATTTATTCATCCTAGGTAATAATTCGCATAAATTGCTGAGGCATGTCGTGGCTTGTGCCTACCTTCATCTTTTGCGCTGAAATCCTCGACCGAAATACATACGGTCGGCTGTTCGCCCTCGGCTGATGATATCCCGGCAAGTCAGGCATACAAATCAATTGGGGCAGATGCGGTGGAGCCGCAGTCAACGCTTGTGGTAGCTATGGGGTGCGAGCTCGCTACGGCCGTAGCTGTCTCAAGCCTGCAGATCGTAGCCAGCACAGGCGTCTTTTGTCAGTGGCTTACATTTTACACTACTGGCCATTAAAACAGCTACACCAAGAAGAAATGCAGATGATAAACGGGTATTCACTGGACGAAATTATTATACTAAGACTGACATGTGATTACATTTTCACACAATTTGGGTGCACAGATCCTGAGAAATTAGTACCCAGAATACCACCTCTGGCCGGAATAACGGCCTTGATACGTCTGCGCATTGAGTCAAACAGAGCTTGGATGGCGTGTACAGGTACAGCTGCCCATGCAGCTTCAACATGATACCGCAGTTCATCAACTGTAGTGACTGGCGTATTGTGACGAGCCAGTTGCTCGGCCACCATTGACCAGACGTTTTCAGTTGGTGAGAGATCTGGAGAATGTGTAGGCCAGGGCAGCAGTGGAACATTTTCTGGATCTAGAAAGGCGCGTACACGGCCTGCAACATGCAGTCGTGCATTATCCTGCCGAAATGTTGGGTTTCGCAGGGATCGAATGAAGGGTAAAGCCAAGGGTCGTAGCACATCGGAAATGTAACGTACACTTCAAATTGCTGTCAGTGCGAACAAGAGGTGACCGAGACGTGTAACCAATGGCAACCCATACCATCACGCTAGGTGATACGCCAGTGTGGCCATGACGAATACACGCTTCCAATGTGCGATCATCGTGATGTCGCCAAACATGGATGCGACCATCATGATGCTGTAAAAAGAACCTGGATTCATCCGAAAAAATGACATTTTGTCATTCGTGCACCCAGGTTCGTCGTCGAGTACACCATCGCCGGCATTCCTGTCTGTGATGCAGCGTCAAGGGTAACCGTAGCCATGGTCTCCGAGCTGTTAGTCCATGCTGCTGCAAACGTCGTCGAACTGTTCGTACAGATGATTGTTGTCTTGCAAACGTCCCCATCTGTTGACCCAGGGATCGAGACGTGGCTGCACGATCCGTTACAGCCATGTGGATAAGATGCCTGTCATCTCAAATGCTAGTGATATGAGGCCGTTGGGATCGAGCACGGCGTTCCGTATTACCCTCCTAAACCCACCGAGTACATATTCTGCTAACAGTCATTTGAATTACGCGAGCAGCAATGTCGCGATACGATAAACCGCAATCGCGATAGGCTACAATCCGACGTTTATCAAAGTAGGAAACGTGATGGTACGCATTTCTCCTCGTTACACGAGGCATCACAACAACGTTTCACCAGGCAACGCCGGTCAACTGCTGCTTGTGTATGAGAAATCGGTTGGAAAATTTCCTCATGTCACGTTGTAGGTGTCGCCACCGGCGCCAACCTTGTGTGAATGCTCTGAAAAGCTAATAATTTGCATATCACAGCATCTTCTTTCTGTCGGTTAAATTTCGCGTCTGTAGCATGTCATCTTCGTGGTGTAGCTATTTTGATGGCCAGTAGTGTATTAGCTCAGGCCATAAATATATTACTTTAAATAAACGGTTGGCCGCATGGCGTGATTTGTTCTATAAGGGTGATCAAAACGTTTCAGTTTAATGACGTTCCTGCATCATATATTCGCCGGCCGGTGTGGCCGAGCGGTTCTAGGCACTTCAGTCTGGAACCGCGCGACCGCTACGGTCGCAGGTTCGAATGTTCCCTCGGGCTTGGATGTGTGTCCTTAGGTTAGTTGGGTTTAAGTAGTTCTAAGTTCTAGGCTACTGATAACCTCAGATGTTGTGTCCCATAGTGCTCAGAGCCATTTGAACCCTTTTTTGCAGCATATATTCAACTAGCACGACTGCGATATGAGTATATCATCACCGACATGTAGGCAAGGGATTAGAGTGGCATTCGTGTATTTCCGACATGCGTTCGGTATATGCAGAAACGAGAGCTGTGGCGACGTTACTACCAAATGCGTCCAAACTGGATCAACGAGCTGTTAGTATTTTCTTGGCTGCCGGTGGACAAACACGGGTGGATATCCACCGGAGAATGAAGAATGTGCTTGGGGCAGCATGTCTGTCGAAAATGCTGTGGAATGGTGCGTCAAGGGTTACTGCTACTTCATGGATCCTGGCATATAGTTGAAACAAAAAGCATACATCATCGAACAGGCCTTGAAGACCTAGAGGTACCGACAGGTGGCCGTGTCATAGTCAGCCCACAGGCGTCACTGGATTCGGATATGTAGTGACATGTGGCCAGAGCACCACTCTCACGGCCGTCGTCAGTTTTCGTGAACGATACCACCACTTCTCAAACACTTATTGGCCTCTCAAGAGCTGAGTGCATCCCGCTTTCCCACAGCACTCGGCAGACCCGGTCGGTGACCCATCCAAGTGCTAGTCAAGCCCAACAGCGCTTAACCTCGGTGATCTGACGGGAACCGTTGTTACCGCTGCGGCAACGCCATTGGCCGGCATGTTATTGAAGCAGCCTTATCTGTCATTCAAGCTCAGTTCAACTCGATGCCCAGCTCTGTTACAACCGTGGTTGCGGTGACAGTTGGCATTGCTATGTACTAAAATTCACAACCTATATTGTCCCAACTCACCTACAAATTTGATCATGTTTTCACCCTAATATATTATATCATCACAGTAAGTAAAATTTCGTTAACTCGCCAGGATATCCGACAGTGTTAAAGCGCTGCTTCCTGGACTCTGGTAGTCTCGCCGGCCACGGATCGAATCCGCCTGGCGGATTAACGTTGAAGGGGCGGTGTGCTGTCCAGCTTGGATGTGGTTTTTAGGCGGTTTTCCACATCCTACTAGGTGAATACTGGGCTGGTCCCCACGTCCCACCTCTAAATCCTCGCACAAACTAAAAAATGGCTGACATCGAAATAAGTGTCCTAGGAATAGAAAAGCAACTGGAATCACTCAACAGAGGAAAGTCCACTGGACCTGACGGGATAACCATTCGATTCTACACAAAATACGCGAAAGAGCTTGCCCCCCTTCTAACAGCCGTTTACTGCAAGTCTCTAGAGGAACGGAAGGTTCCAAATGATTGGAAAAGAGCACAGGTAGTCCCAGTCTTCAAGAAGGGTCGCCGAGCAGAAGAGCAAAACTATAGACCTATATCTCTGACGTCGATCTGTTGTAGAATTTTAGATCACGTTTTTGCCCGCGTATCATGTCGTTTCTGGAAACCCAGAATCTACTGTGTAGGAACCAACATGGATTCCGGAAACAGCGATCGTGTGAGACCCAACTCGCTTTATTTGTTCATGAGACCAAGAAAATATTAGATACAGACTCCCAGGTATGTGCTATTTTCCTTGACTTCCGGAAGGCCTTCGATACAGTTCCGCACTGTCCCCTGATAAAATATAAGCCTACGGAATATCAGACCAGCTCTGTGGCTGGATTGAAGAGTTTTTAGCAAACAGAACACAGCATGTTGTTATCAATGGAGAGACGTCTACAGACGTTAATGTAACCTATGGCGTGCCACAGGGGAGTGTTATGGGACCATTGCTTTCACAATATATATGCAGGGTGTTTCAAAAATGACCGGTATATTTGAAACGGCAATAAAAACTAAACGAGCAGCGATAGAAATACACCGTTTGTTGCAATATGCTTGGGACAACAGTACATTTTCAGGCAGACAAACTTTCGAAATTACAGTAGTTACAATTGTCAACAACAGATGGGGCTGCGGTCTGGGAAACTCTGTAGTACGATATTTTCCACATATCCACCATGCGTAGCAATAATATGGCGTAGTGTCTGAATCAAATTACCCGAAACCTTTGACAACGTGTCTGGCGGAATGGCTTCACATGCAGATGAGATGTACTGCTTCAGCTGTTCAATTGTTTCTGGATTCTGGCGGTACACCTGGTCTTTCAAGTGTCCCCACAGAAAGAAGTCACAGGGTTCATGTCTGGCGAATAGGGAGGCCAATCCACGCCGCCTCCTGTATGTTTCGGATAGCCCAAAGCAGTCACACGATCATCGAAATATTCATTCAGGAAATTAAAGACGTCGGCCGTGCGATGTGGCCGGGCACCATCTTGCATAAACCACGAGGTGTTCGCAGTGTCGTCTAAGGCAGTTTGTACCGCCACAAATTCACGAAGAATGTCCAGATAGCGTGATGCAGTAATCGTTTCGGATCTGAAAAATGGGCCAATGATTCCTTTGGAAGAAATGGCTGCCCAGACCAGTACTTTTTGAGGATGGAGGGACGATGGGACTGCAACATGGGGCTTTTCGGTTCCCCATATGCGCCAGTTCTGTTTATTGACGAAGCCGTCCAGGTTAAAATAAGCTTCGTCAGTAAACCAAATGCTGCCCACATGCATATCGCCGTCATCAATCCTGTGCACTATATCGTTACCGAATGTCTCTCGTGCAGCAATGGTAGCGGCGCTGAGGGGTTGCCGCGTTTGAATTTTGTATGGATAGAGGTGTAAACTCTGGCGCATGAGACGATACGTGGACGTTGGCGTCATTTGGACCGCAGCTGCAACACGGCGAACGGAAAGCCGAGGCCGCTGTTGGATCACCTGCTGCACAAGCTGCGCGTTGCCCTCTGTGGTTGCCATACGCGGTCGCCCTACCTTTCCAGCACGTTCATCCGTCGCGTTCCCAGTCCGTTGAAATTTTTCAAACAGATCTTTTATTGTATCGCTTTTCGGTCCTTTGGTTACATTAAAACTCCGTTGAAAACTTCGTCTTGTTGCAACAATACTGTGTTCTAAGCGGTGGAATTCCAACACCAGAAAAATCCTCTGTTCTAAGGAATAAACCATGTTGTCCACAGCACACTTGCACGTTGTGAACAGCACACGCTTACAGCAGAAAGACGACGTACAGAATGGCGCACCCACAGGCTGCGTTGTCTTCTATATGTTTTACATCACTTGCAGCGCCATCTGTTGTTGAAAATTGTAACTACTGTAATTTCGAAAGTTTGTCCGCCTGAAAATGTACTGTTGTCCCAAGCATATTGCAACAATCGGTGTATTTCTATCGCTGCTCGTTTAGTTTTTATTGCAGTTTCAAATATACCGGTCCTTCTTGAAACACCTTGTAAATGACCTAGTAGATTGTGTCGGAAGTTCCATTCGGCTTTTCGCGGATGATGCTGTAGTATACAGAGAAGTTGCAGCATTAGAAAATTGCACCGAAATGCAGGAAGACCTGCAGCGGATAGGCACTTGGTGCAGGGAGTGGCAACTGACCCTTAACATAGACAAATGTAATGTATTGCAAATACATAGAAAGAAGGATCCTTTATCGTATGATTATATGATAGCGGAAGAAACACTGGTAATAGTTACTTCTGTAAAATATCGGGGAGTATGCGTCCGGAACGATATGAAGTGGAATTATCATATAATATTAACTGTTGGTATGGCGGGTACCAGGTTGAGCTTCATTGGGAGAGTCCTTAGAAAATGTAGTCCATCGTCAAAGGAGGTGGCTTACAAAACACTTGTTCGACCTATACGTGAGTATTGCTCATCAGTGTGGGATCCGTACCAGATTGGGTTGACGGAGGAGATAGAGAAGATCCTAAGAAGAGCGACGCGTTTCGTCACAGGGTTATTTGGTAAGCGTGATAGCGTTACAGAAATGTTTAGCAAACTCAAGTGGTAGACTCTGCAAGAAAGGCGCTCTGCATCGCGGTGTAGCTTGCTGTCCAGGTTTTGAGAGGGTGCGTTTCTGGATGAGGTATCGAATATATTGTTTCCCCTTACTTATACCTCCCGAGGAGATCACGAATGTAAAATTGGGGAGACTCGAGCGCGCACGGAGGCTTTCAGACAATCGTTCTTCCCGCGAACCATACGCGACTGGAACAGGAAAGGGAGGTAATGACAGTGGCACACAAAATGCCCTCCGCCACACAACGTTGGGTGGCTTGCGAAGTATAAATGTAGATGTAGATGTAGTTACACGACTCGCAAACAATTACAACACGTTTGCACTCTTTCATTATTTACACTAGATGCAGAAAACTGGGATACACTGATCCCGTCCTGGGGGAGAACGGGGTGGCGAAAGGAAGGGCATCCAGCCACCTCTTCAATTACCCATGCCAAATCCGACCGTAACCATGCCGACCCTGCGAAAACTGCAGGACGGAGGCACTAGCAAAAGAAGAAGAGCTAATAAAATTTCGATATATTCTGTACTTACTCGTCTTGAAATTCTAATGGTCTGCAATATAGAAGGTGTGTTCAATAAGTAAAGGAGCTCATTTTTCCCATGAAAGCAAGTTAGTTTTATTCAGAATTTCAGTACCTCGTGTTATTCACCCGTTGGCTATAAAAGTCTATATTTCAACATAATCTCTGTTCACTGCTTACCTTACTGGGAGGATCTGTAATCCCGCATACTACCAACGTCTGTCTGCATCAGTGCGCCAAAACCTGCCGGTCAACCACGTACTGCTTCCCTCGAGTGCCCCCTTCATTCAGGCCACACAGGTGCAAGTGGGAAGGTGTGAGATACGGGCTGTATGGTGGATGAGGAAGAACGGTCCAATCAAGTTTTGTGAGCTCCTCTCGGGTGCGCAATCTTGTGTGAAGCCTTGCATTGTCATCGATGAGAAGTTCGTTTACATTTTTGTGCCGACGAACACGCTGTAGTTGTTTCTTCAGTCTCTTGAGGTTGGAAAAATATACTTCAGAGTTGATCGTTGGACCTTGAGAGCGGACATCAAACAGAATAACCCCTTCAAGTCCCAGAAGACCGTCGCCATGGCTTTATCAGCTTAGGATGCGGCTTTGAACTTTTTCATCGCAGGAGATGTGGTTTGATGCCACTCCGTGGACTGCCGTTTTGTTTCCGGTTCGAAGTGTTGAACACATGTTTAATAGCCTGCGACGATGTTCGGAAAAAAAAGTTGTCGTGATCAGCCACGTAAGGCGCAAGCAATTCCGCACAAATGGTCTTTTGTTGCTCTTTATGGTCTTCCGTGAAGTAGTTAGGAACCCAGTGGGCACACACATTTGATTACCGCAGCTGGTGGACGAGTGTGTCAGCACTACCAACAGAGATCTCTACTTAAGCAGCGAGGTATTTGATTGTGGTATGTCAATCGCCTCGAATGAGAGTGTCCGCATGTTCCAACAATGCAGGAGTTACACATGCATGCGGCCGGCTGGCACGCGGGAGATCGGACGGTTTGTGCGACCTAGTTGCAATGGCGACAGTCGCCTCACCCAACGAGTCACCGTCCCTTCGTTCATTGCCAGGTGTCCATAGACATTCTGCAAGCGCCTATGAATATCTGGTATGCTTTGTTTTTCCACCAAAAGAAACTCAATGACAGCTCTCAGTTTGGAAAACATCCTCTTTACAGGCTCTATTTTGAAGGCTGTGCATAGCGTCGCCACTTATTACAACTTCATGAAACTGTAGGGGCCGCAGTGAGAATATTCCACGATGTCCCACACCAAATCCCGTATTTCTTCACCCGAAACTGGCCAAGGAAAAAATGTATTGCATTTGTTATTAAACTCCCCTTGCAGAATGTATTTTATAAACACGGAATGGCTGTGGCAGTGTGATAAAACGCCAAAGAGGCGCTACTCTGTCGTTAATTATGTCCATGAACCGTATTGGAAACGAATTCAAGTTTTATTGCAATAATGTTCTTAGTGGGTTATGGTAATATGAGATCAGCCACATGCACTCCCGAGACCATCCTGAACATGGTTCCTGGGAGTCATGTCGGAATACCGACTGAAATGGACTACTCCACCTGCTGAATTATTTTGTATTGAAAATATTCCTCACTGAAGCAAAGTTTTCTTAAAGTTTTAAATCACTACCTGTTCCATAGATCTGCATACGCATAATTGCAAGTTGAAAACTTCGATAATGGCCGCTTCTTACAAATACATAATTTTACGCAGTCCCTACGTTTGTGGAAGTTTTGATAAATGGTTATGAGTTCTGGCTTCTCACTGGATTAAAAATGTCCGATATCACTTTTTAAGGTATGCAAGGGCTCATCTGAGTAGAGAACGCCAAGGATCACCATTTGTTTTGCATATGTCTTCTGTGACTCATTTCACCATCGCCTACACTAATCTCAGACATCTAGTATCAGCCATTTACAGGTTATTTAAGTGGAATGAAACATCAGTACTTTGCCTACAGCAGTGTTGTGCGTCGATATTGAGGTAACAACACGGAAGGCTTTGACGTTAACTGCGTGCAGTTCAGGGTACGTCTTATCTCATGTTACGGCTCTAAAATGGCTCTAAGCACTATGGGACTTAACATGTGAGATCATCAGTCCCCTAGACTTCGAACTACTTAAACCTAACCAACATAAGGACATCACACACATCCAAGCCCGAGGTAGGATTCAAACCTGCGACCTTAGCAGCAGCGTGCTTCCGGACTGATGCGCCTAGAACCACTCGGCCGCAGTGGCCGGCTCAGTTTGTGGTTGTTGGAAATCGTGCTGGAAACACTACTATCTATATGCGAGTAATTACCACACTGTGAGAAAAGCTGAGTTCTAGCATATTCGGCTACAAGCCATTCACAGGAACGAAACGATTCGAAAATTGAGCATATGGTACCACAACAGCTGTAGTACAAATTACTGGAAACATATGAAAGTTTATGCCGGACCAGAACTTGAACCCAGATTTCCTCCCTTGTTGCTAGAGGTCGCCTTAACCACTACGGCTACCCAAGTACGCTTCGTGGACCGACCCAAATCTCCATACGTCCCCGTGTCTGCTCCCCACACTGCTCGCACAGTTGTGTGATTCCCACACAGGGAAAGACTAATTGATTTTCCTCGTCAGGTTGCCTTGGCTCTGAAATACAATAGAGTAGTGCCATGTCTCTATTTGGCAGAGTCTGTTTAGTTCGATGCAAAAGGACCACTGCTGCAGGACACAGAACTCCCCTGTTTTCGTTTTTCGTTTAGTGTATTCTTCACTATTCTTCACTCCAGAGGAATCAAATATATCTCTTGATGAAACGATTCCATTAGATGATTGGAACATGATTAGTAGAACTGCACATCTTATTTTTTAAATCTTTTAGTCTGGGGAGCACAGCCCGTCGCCGGGCTACCTGGTCTGAAGGCAGGTATAGTGCATCCTTTCTTCGCCGTAGCACTAGGAAGACGAGGATGGAGGGCCCATCGGTCCAGGCTCCTTTTACCCACGTGAAAGTTCCCCGGTACTCACTCGATAACAGCCTGAGTGGACCTGGGACCAATTTGGAGATACTGGAAAGAGGAAATTCTCCGCTCCTAGTCAGAATTTAACCTGGGACCTCCAGAGCTAGAGACTTGTACCCTACCTGCTAATTCACTATACCTACACAGGTTTATTGGACAAAGGAATTTACATAGAGCGTTCGCGCACAAGGGTATGTTTACACACGTTTTGATTTTACAGTATCTGAGGTATGTCTAAGGACAGTGAATTATACAGATAAGCATCTATTACACTGGAATGTTGGTGAAATACAGTACATAAATTGAACCACACATTGAAATAACGTAACCAGTTAGTCTTTATTGTCAGGAATACTGATTTGACACAACATTTTTTGAAAGTCTCATAAATTATGGAATTAAAAATCGAGATCCTTGAACTGAGTGCTACGCTGTAGCTCTCTCATCTCAGGAGGGACGTAATGAGGTACATTAACAGCCACTAGTGAGACCTGTCTAAGAATTCAATCGAAATCAGTTTTGAATCATGTGATGTCACAGTACCTCCTTGAAAACTCTTTATACAGTGTTTCGATCAGTGAAACCTAGTCAGTCATGTCTACTTCGAAACTGTCTAACTTGAATTCCAGGCCGACCTTTGTGGCCGAGCGGTTCTAGGCGCTTCAGTGGGGAACCGCGCTGCTGCTACTTTCGCAGGTTCGAATCCTGCCTCGGGCATGGAGGTGTGTTATGTCCTTTAGTAAGGTTTAAGTAGTTCCAAGTTCTAGGGGACTGATGACCTCAGATGTTAAGTCCCATAGTGCTCAGAGCCATCTGAACCGTTTTTGAATTCCAGGAAGTCCTCCATGTCATGAACATGAAGTTAATCTTTTCGATTGTGCCTGGTTATTGTTTCAAATCATCGATTTTTTCAGCCATAGAGGAGATGTAATGTTTTTCTCCTTGTATTGAGAGGCTTATGGAATACAAATAAGTGATGTCTGTAAAAGCGACATCACCTATCAACTGAGGGCCACGGAGAAACTTACGTTCTTTCCCATTCATCTCTAGAAATGAAATTTCATTGCCTCATGTCGTCTTTTTACCTGATCTTGTAATGAATTTAATAGAATGGTCTTTTTTTAGCACATAATAAGGCGTGGCACATTACCAATACGAAAAAGTTAAGCAACAATACTACACTTTGAATTACGTGGGTTCCACTCGTCTGCTAATTGAGCAAGTACATAGTATGAAATGGATAAAAGTATAGGTTAACAGGGGGAGAAACTTTGCAGTAGATATGGGTCTTGAAACGGATGCTGTGACGGAGAATTGCAAAAGTGTGGTTACGAGCTGCCACTCAATTTGGTGCGAAATATTCTCCTACTTAGTACAACTGTAAACTTCTACATTACATCCCCTGATGTGTCCTACATGGTAGCACGCACTCAATAACTGCTTGTCCAAGGCCGTAATCAATTAGCATTTGATTCAAGCACCTATGACTGGGTTTTAGGCAGGATCCCCCGATTCGTTCGATGCTGAGATGCTATTCCAATACAGTTGGAGAGTCTCTGCAAAGCTATTCCAAGACCGTTGGACAACGTCTGCAATGTTTTTCGAGTGTAGGGCGAATACCAAGTGGGATGAGGAGGGAACGGGAGTTTTGATTGAGGAGGGAGGTGTGTTAAGGCAGTTCGTGCAGGTGTGCAAAGCTACTGCGCTAGGGTGGCGTAGTGGTTAACACATCTGCCTAGTGAGGAGGAGGTTCGGGTTCGAATGCTGGCTTTGGTACAAATTTTCGTTCATCGCAGCATGTGCAGGGTTAATAGCCTAAAACTTGCACTAATAATATTGCGGAAAAGGGAAGTGTTATTGATGTGCCGTTTTCACAGAGTGGTAGTGAGCGGCTCATATTATTTACCATTAAACAAATTTTAATAATACTTAGAAAGTGCGCTTTTGTGCAAACATACATTTTTAAAAAAATGGAACAGTACCTGTTGACAGTAACAAACTAAAAGTAGGGTAAATTAGAATGTCAGTGGTATTTTTTCCAGGATTCTAATGAGAGACATTGACGATATAATGTATTTTGAGAAGTTCGCACACCGACACTTGCACTATACCTGTGGTAGGACACACTAAAGAGCAACGCGTCAAACCCGGGGAACGGGCCAGCTAAGGTAAGGTTCCTCTGCGTCAAATCCAACGATTTGGAAACAATTCGTGAAGACATGCTGTAGCACTTCGTGCCCTATTGGCTGGACAGCCATCGTATTGGTACCACAGGTTCCGCTTAGTCGGCAAAGGACCGTCTTCAAGGATCCGTGAAAGATGGTCTGTTAGGAGGCTGCGATATTTGGACGCTTTCAAATGTTCCGTTTATGAAGCACTGGCCTATGAGCTGATGGTTCACTATCCCACACCACACGTTTACATTCGATGGACGGTGATGTTCCACCTGACGATGTCAATGGGGACTGTCAACAGACAAATAATGCACGGTTCGGCAGTTTACTTGGCCATGATTGGTAAATATGGCTTCAGTACTAAACAAGATACGTGATAATCTGGAGAGTCCTGTCTTAATGCCCATGTACAGAAGTTAACACAATGCTTATAATCATTTCGTTGCAACTCTTGATGGAGGGAGACGTGATAGGAATGGAACCTGTGTCGATGGGCAATGCGTGAGACACCTGCCTTACTCTCGCCAATTCATAGTGCGACGACACGGGAACTGACGTGCGGATCAACTGCTACAGGAGCCAGATCATCCTTTTCCCCCCTTCTGTCGTCCCTTGTTTCCTCCTGTTGTCTAGGTGTTACAGTGCCACTTTTGCGTAACTTGCTGATAAGGTCTGCATCGTCTACTAAATTTTCTATCCGATTGTGCATGAAGAATTTTTCCCTTATCTCTGTCGGTAAACTTTATGTCTTTGAATGTATCTGAATCAGGGAACAATCAGATCAGAAAAAAGTTGCAGTACTTCATTAGATGATTCCCACACGGTCAGAATGATTTGCAGATGATTTTGCAATATCTGTCGTGATTTAATTTCTGAAAATTGTAAGAGAGAAGTGTGCCTTTCTTATTTAAGAAAAATAGTGAAGGCGCACTTAATACGTATAACCTACAGGAAATTGACAATAGAATACAACACTTGTCCGAAATACTTTTTGTATCACAAGACACACGTCTTTCAATTTTTTTAAATAGACACATGTACTATGCCCAGAAGCGCAGATTGTCCTCCTCAAAACTGGAAATTTAATGCGTTGCTGAGGTAAATTCATTCTCACATTTCCAGTACACTATTATAGATATGATCAATATTCAAGTTTGATTGGGATCACCATGAAAATTTATGAAGGATGGTAGATAAAAATTACAGTGGCTTCATTCCCTGAATTACTACAGAATTAAATAGATTTCATAAACAAATATGTTCCGTAGTTTAGGCGGCTTTTTATATATGTTCACTGAGATTCTAGACGGTTCACCGCTTCCGATTTCTAGCAGAATTTAGTAATACGGAACTTACGGAACCAAAGAGAACGAAATGAGGTAACGCCCAATAGGCATGCAACACACTTACCGTAATGGTAACAGGGTTACGATCTTAACTGACTTGAGCTAGTAGCAGTACCACAGTAGTCTGCATTCACTTAAGTTGTTCTACTGCAGCCTACGGTGGTTTTACAACTATAGGTGGGGATGAAGTATCCAAGGCCTTCGCCTGTGACCTCCGCTACCTGCATTACAGGCGTGGTCTGCAAGTTGCTTGCTCCACATCCGCAGGAAACACTCCCTTGTCAGATTCAGATGGGAAAGTACGGCAGGCACAAAGTGTCAACCAGAAGCTGAATTTAGTCCAAAACACATCTGTCTGTTTTGAAGTGCAGTTCCAGCTTCAACCATGGAAACATGCGACTCCAGCTTCGCCAATAGAGGTGGCAGGATGGAGACCAACGGTGAGAGCATACCAGATAACACCATCACAATCGGAAACTCTACTTTGCCTCCGCGAATCACGTGGCATCCGACCATTGAGCAGTATCATTCCCCTGGGTGTATTTTTAGGATGGAGCCCGGCTGCTCTCGGCCAGTTCAGACCGCTGAGCCTCTGCAAGCAATTCCGACGAGGAGCGACCACCAAGATTAACACCAAGTGGTTCCGGCAGAAGACGGATCTGGTGGATACTACATTGCAGTCACTATGAGCAGCCAGCCGTCGCCCAGGGAAAGTGGCCTCCAGTGGACTCGGTGCTCCAACACTGGTACTCTTGCGTGGAACTTACACTGTCAACTGTGGTCAGTAACTAACGTCACTACACTACGAAACAGACTGACTTTGTTGCACTTCCTAAATAGCTGACAGTAAAAACCGAACACTTTCGTAGTTCAGTGAATTCTGTCATCATGATTCCTTCCGTGGAACTTCTAATATTTTAAGCGATTTCATGCACAGCAATTAAATACACTAACAAGACAAAACATTATGACCACAGCCCACCGCATCGTGACACGATAACAAAAGCATGTAAGCGGAGCAAACACGGGCGCGGGATTAACCTAGCGAAGATATGGGCTGAAAATGCGGAAATCCAATGGTTCAAATGGCTCTGAGCACTATGGGACTCAACACCTGAGGTCATCAGTCCCCTAGAACTTAGAACTATTTAAACCTAACTAACCTAAGGACATCACACATATCCATGCCCGAGGCAGGATTCGGACCTGCGACCGTAGCGGTCGCGCGGGTCCAGACTGAAGCGCCTAGAACCCCTCGGCCACCACAGCCGGCCCAATGACATAAGCGACATTGAGATAGGGCAGGTTATTACTACCCAGAGCCTGTGAACGAGTATCTCGAAACGAGCGAAGCTGGTCGAATGTTCACGTGCTACTGTCGTGGGCGTCTGCAGAGAGAGGTATAAGGACAGTGAAACTAGCACTAGCCGCTAAATGGTTCGACATCCACGACTATTCACAGAACGTGGGGTTCGGAGGCATCACTGCTCTGTAAAATAGCACAGCTGGTGATCTGTGCCATCACTGTCGAAGGAGCACAATGTTAGTGCAGGCACAAGTGTTTCGGAGTACACCGTTCATCGTACATTGTTGAAAAGGGTACTCCGCAACTGACCACCCTAGGTGCTCATATGTTGACCCAACGACATGAGTTGCGATTTCAGTGGACATGGGATCATCAGGAGCCGATCTTCGAGCAATCGGAACCTTTCGGCTTTTCGGTTGAATCACATTTTTGCTACACTAGGTTGATGGTTGTGTCTGCAAACACCGTCGTCGAGTGAACGGCAGCTCGAAAGGCGCAGGGCGCCACGGACGCAGGCTGGTGGAAGCAAAATTAAGCTATGGGAGACGTTCTAATGCGCTTGCATGGGGCCTTTGGTAGTAATCGAAGATACGCTGACAACCGCGAACCACTTGCACCCTTTCATGCCTTATGTTTTCCCCGGCGGCGATGTCATCTTTCAGCAGTATAATTATCCGTGTCTCGAAGCCGGAATCTGCTACAGTTGCTTGAGGCGCGTAATAGTGAACTCACGTTCATGTGTCGGCGTCCAAATTCGCTGATGTAAATTCTATGGAACCCATCTGAATCGCTATCGGGCACCGTCACTGCATACAGCTGCCCGCTATTTACACGAATTACATGACCTGCTCGTAGACATCTAATGACACATACCTCCACAAACCTACAAACAAACTGTCCCCGATACGCGGAATCTGTGATGTATTTCGTTCCAAATTTTATCAGTCATTAATTTGTTGTTAGGGCCAGTCGGCACACTAATCCAGTGCCGAGCAAGTTGATTTATATTATTGCATTTTTCTGTGGAACGAAAATAACTGCTAATTGAATTAAACTATATCAAGCCTCAAACATCTATGATGTATACAGGGCGAATCACCTAAAACTTGCACCGCAAATATCACGGATATGGAAAGTCATATTGACGTGTAGTTTTCACAGAATGGATTGGTGCTCATGGGCTCGTATTATTAGCCAATAAACAGATTGTAATAATACTTAGAAAGTGAATTTTTTGTCCAGAATTACAGTTTTCTTTTATTGTAACCATACCTACTGACGTTATCAAACTAAAAGCAGGGTAAATTAGAATGTCGGTGCTGTCTGTGGTAGGATTCTAGTACGAGTCGTTTACTAGATACCATATTTTGAAAAGTTTCCAGGCCGGCACTTGTTTCCGCCAAGCAACCTGCGTAGTTGCTAGATACGATGTTGTTATGTTTGCTTACAGTATGCTTGTGTGTTCCTTGAGTGCACTGCAAGTTGCTAGTCAGCTAGTGTGTAACAGTCTAAGCAGTAGGTTGTGAGTGGACGATGGGATTTGCAGAAAAAGCAGACATGCTCATGGATGTACAAAGACGGTGGAAGAACGCACCTCGTTCTTGTACGGTTTCAACAAGAAAGAGTAAAGCCTAAAGGTAAACGGGTCCTGGCTTCCCGTACTCCAGCGAACGACCGTTGCCGGTAGCAAGAGGAGAACAGCACCGGAAATGACCGCGAGGAGCCCTCTGACGTTGGCGCGCCAGGTACAAATAGTTTGCGGCCGTGATCTGGACTCCAGGTTACAACCAGCAATGAAGGGTGAAGCTTTGACAGTGCCAGCCACTCGTGCTGGCGAAAGTCAGTAAAATCATTAGATGAACGTCGCCCGAAGAACCCGCAACAGAAACCAATAGTCAGTTAGTCACAAGCGGTTCTACATCCACATCTACATCCATACTCCGCAAGCCACCTGACGGTGTGTGGCGAAGGGTACCCTGAGTACCTCTCTCGGTTCTCCCTTCTATTTCAGTCTCGTATTGTTCGTGGAAAGAAGGATTGTCGGTATGCTTCTATGTGGGCTCTAATCTCTCTGATTTTATCTTCATGGTCTCTTCGCGAGATATACGTAGGAGGGAGGTGAAGGTATGTTCTCGAACCTTTAACAAAAGCCCGTACCGAGCTACTGAGCGTCTCTCTTGCAGAGTTTTTCACTGGAGTTTATCTATCATCTCCGTAATGCTTTCGCGATTACTAAATGATCGTGTAACGAAGCGCGCTGCTCTCCGTTGGATCTTCTCCATCTCTGCTATCAACCCTATCTGGTACGGATCCCACACTGCTAAGCAGTATTCAAGCAGTGGGCGAACAAGCGTACTGTAACCTACTTCCTTTCTTTTCGGATTGCATTTTCTTAGGATTCTTCCAATGAATCTCCGTCTGGCATCTTCTCTACCGACGATCAACTTTATATGATCATTCCATTTTAAATCACTCCTAATGCGTACTCCCAGATAATTTATGGAATTAACTGCTTCCAGTTGCTGACCTGCTATTTTGTAGCTAAATGATAAAGGATCTATCTTTCTATGTATTCGCAGCACCTTACACTTGTCTACATTGATATTGAATTGCCGTTCCGTGCACCATGCGTCAATTCGCTGCAGATCCTCGTGCATTTCAGTAAAATTTTCCATTGCTACAACCCCTCGATACATGACAGCATCATCTGCAAAAAGCCTCAGTGAACTTCCGATGTCATCCACAAGGTCATTTATGTATATTGTGAATAGCAACGGTCCTATTACACTCCCCTGCGGCACACGTCCTCTTCGTCGAAATGTTTTGGCTAAAACTCGTCTAGGGTTTGAACGGCACGCGTCTCATTACACGCCCTAAATTAGACATTTGTGACCCTTTGGTTAAATTGTCTGTCTGATGGCAAGTCCGCTTAATTGTATGAAACGTGCAACGTTAATATAATATAAAAAACAGTAATAATAATATCGGGAGCTATATTAACGACCCATAAATGATGTAGGCCACACAGTTGCGATTTGGTTAGAATAATGTTTATTCAGAATGCCAATGATGATCTGATGCTTAACTGAAAAAACTGATAATTTAAATTTACTATATCTTTTAAACAAATAAAGCTACAGAGTTGATATTTACGACATTTGTCATTTTAATGATGCGCTTCTATATGAAATTTCGATCGTTAAGTTCGATCAAAGCGTTGAGATTCTACCATTCAGGTCGTTGTTACAAAACTGAGCAAAACGTCTCTTTAAAGACCAAGTATGTATAAATCTACTTCGCTTTAGATTGGGAAATATTGCACTTACTCATGACAGTATCAGTTTCTACTTACAGAACTTTTGGAAGTTCATCTGTAGTTTTTGTTATCAGTACTGGCATACATATGCAAACGACGTTTGACACATTTGATTTTACGAATTACACAGGCTTCAAAATTTGGAGAATGTAGTTCCCACCCTGAGGTGACAGAAGTTATGAAATAGCGATACTTACATGCTCAGATGATGGTAGTATCGTGAACACAAGGTATAAAAGGACAGTGCATTGGTGGAGCAGTCATTTGTACTGGGGTGATTCATGTCAAAAGGTTTCCGACGTAATTATTGCCACACAACGGGAATGAAGAGATGATGAACGCAGAATGGTAGTTGCAGCTTCACGAATGTACATTTCATTTCGGAAATCTCTAAGGAATTCAGTATTCCGAGATCCACAGAGTCAAGAGTGTGCCGAGAGTACCAAATTTCAGCCAAATTTCAGTTCAGTGGCCGACGGCCTTCACTTAACGACCGGGATCAGCGGCGTTTGCATAGAGTTGTCAGTGCTAACAGACAAGCATCACTGCGTGAAATCACCGCAGAAATCAATGTTGGACGCACGACGAACGTATCCGTTAGGAGAGGGCGCAAAATCTGGCATCAGTGGGTTATGGCTCCAGACGACCGACGCGAGTGCCTTTGCTAACAGCACGACATAGCCTGTAGCACCTCTCCTGGTCTCGTGACCATATCGGTTGGACCCTAAACGATTGGAAAACCCTGGCCTCATCAGATGAGTCCCTATTTCAGCGAGTAACAGCTGATGGTAGGGTTCGAGTGTAGCGCAGACGCCACGAAACCATGACCCCAAGTTGTCAACAAGGAACTGTGGATGCTGGTAATTGCCCGGGATGGTGTGGGATGAGTCTGCATGGCCTGGATTGCGTCGTCTTATCCAACAGAACCGATCATTGGCTGGAAATGGTTATGATCGGCTACTTGGAGACCATTTGCAGCCATTCGTGGACTTCATGTTCCCAAACATGTCACTGGACCACAGTTGCTTGCAATTGGTTAAAAGAGCATTCTGGATACTTAGTGCGAATTCTTTGGCCACCCACATTGTCCGACTTGAATCCCATCGAACATTTATGAGACATAATCGAGAGGACAGTTCGTTTACAAAATCCTGCACCGGCAACACTTTCATGATTTTGGACTGCTGTATAGACAGCATTGCTCAGTATTTGAGCAAGCGGACTTCCAATGATTTGTTAAGTCCATGCCACCTTAAGTTCGTGCACTTCAGGGCGCAAAGTGAGATCCGACACGATATTGGGAGCTATACCATGACTTGTCATCTCAATGCAATCTGTCGGTTTCTACTGCATCTCATGGCCTTGTTTTGAACCAATTAGCAAAGTACACTACTGGCCATTATAATTGCTACACCACGAAAATGACGTGCGACAGACGCGAAATTTTACCGACAGGAAGAAGATGCTGTGATATGCAAATAATTAGCTTTTCAGAGGGTTCACACAAGGCTGGTGCCGGTGGCAACACCTACAACGTGCTGACATGAGGAAACTATCCAACCGATTTCTCATACACAAACAGCAGTTGACCGGCGTTGCCTGGTGAAACGTTGTTGTGATGCCTCGTGTAAGGAGGAGAAATGCATACCATCACGTTTCTGACTTTGATAAAGGTCGGATTGTAGCCTATCGCGATTGCGGTTTATCGTATAGCGATATTGCTACTCGTGAGTTCAGGAGGGTAAGACAGAACGCCGTGCAGGATCCCAACGGCCTCGTATCACTAGCAGTCGAGATGACAGACATCTTATCCGCATGGCTGTAACGGATCGTGCAGCCACGACTCGATCCCAGAGCCAACAGATGGGGACGTTTGCAAGACAACAACCATCTGCACGAACAGTTCCACGACGTTTGCAGCAGCATGGACTATCATCTCGGAGACCATGGCTGCGGTTACCCTAGACGCTGCATCACAGACAGGAGCGCCTGCGATGTTGTACTCAACGACGAACCTGAGTGCACGAATGCAAAACTTATTTTCGGATGAATCCAGGTTCTGTTTACAGCATCATGATGGTCACATCCGTGTTTGGCGACATCACGGTGAACGCACAATGGAAGCGTGTATTCGTCATCGCCATACTGGCGTATCACCCGGCGTGATGGTATGGGATGCCATTGGTTACACATCTCGGTGACCTCTTGTTCGCATTGACGGCACTTTGAACAGTGGACGTTAAACTTCAGATGTGTTACGACCTGTGGCTCTACCCTTCATTCTACCCATGCGAAACCCAACATTTCAGCAACATAGTGCACGACCGCATGTTGCAGGTCCTGTACGGGCCTTTCTGAATACAGAAAATGTTCGATCGCTGCCTTGGCCAGCACATTCTCCAGATCGCTCACCAATGGAAAACGTCTGGTCAATGGTAGCCGAGCAACTGGATCGTTACAATACGCCAGTCACTACTCTTGATGAACTGTGGTATCGTGTTGAAGCTGCATGGGCAGCTGTGCCTGTACACGCCATCCATGCTCTGTTTGACTCAGTACCCAGGCCAATCATGGCCGTTATTACGGCCAGACGTGGTTGTTCTGGGTCCTGATTTCTCAGGATCTACACACCCAAATTGCGTGAAAATGTAATCACATGTCAGTTCTAGTATAATATATTTGTCCAATGAATACGCGCTTATCATATGCATTTCTTGTTGGTGTAGCAATTTTAATGGCCAGTAAAGTATTTTGGTGTATTGTTTTCAACCAAGGTGCATCATTTTAGAAGTGAAAATTAATTAACTGCACAAGTTTCATTCTTCAGACCGATATCATTATTCGTTTTAATTAATTAGTGCGTAGTGGTACTTAAGAATATTATAGATTTTTTCTAGTTACGAGATTTGTAGTCTTCAGGTATGTAGGTATGTTATGTAATCAGCGATGCTGGGCAGTGGAAGAGGCTATGGTCTTCCGTTGTTCACGAGTGAGATCCAAACCTCTGACCGACCATCCAGGTTTAGACTTTACATTGTTTTACTTACGCGTGAATATCGGAATGGTTCATTCGGAAATGCCATCGACATTCCTTGCTCCAAATATGTCCCATTTGACGGTGGGCAACTTTTCTAATAAGCTCGTCAGCGGCGGAAAGTTCAACTTCGATCTTCCTTCTTTACCGTTAAGCTCTACACGGATCAGCAACTTTGATCTACCTAGCTCTAAAATAGGGAAATACTGGTGCAACTTCGTTTTTAAGCAGTTGCGCTTGTAGAAAGCATTGCATATTGTGAAATATTTTTGGAACTTTATACAAAGTGTTTCTGTAAGTTCTTGAATGGAACGTATCGTGTGAACACCGTAAATCATATTTTCATTGAGATAATTGCCTTCTGAGAAGAAGAGGAGGTGTTTTATGACGTCTGGCCATAGAATAGTCGACTACACAGGAAAAGGCAAGAGGATCGCTGAATAGCAAATTTCTTTCTCTGCTCTTCGCGAATAATTAGAAAATGTGGATCTAGAGTTACGGTCGTTATACAGAGAATAAGAAATTGGGAGCTGTAGAGTGCTGAAAATAAAGTCCTGGAAGGGGAGACTTTTTTCGCGGATCTGACCCTCAGTTAATACGGCTTGTTATTGAACTATGGAAGAAGGAGCCTCGTCCAGACTCTATGTCTCAAATGTCGGCCACTGCGAAACTTTTGCTGGAATATTCAGGTTACATGAATAGCAAAACAGAAGGGTAATAAAAGAAATCTCTTATTAGGAATCCACTGCTTTCAGTCTTCCCACTAAACATTCCCTCAGTTCACTTGTAAAATAATGTATCCCTATTAGATTGAAGAAGGCGTCTCTGGGGTCGGGCTAGTGTGTCACGTGTGCGAGTCCAGCCTCTGCGTTGGTGCCGTTACTCTGAGTGCCCACTATAGTCATGCGAGTAAATCACAGAAATAAGTAAATTTTAGTATGCATAGCGCACTAACGAAGAAAAAGATATTTTACATTACATTTTCTTTGAGACATCGATTACATAAACGACCTTGTTGTATGGTGTATTTTACGAATAAGAAAGAACAACTTAGCCAGTTTATTTGTGTCATTTTGAATTACCGTACATAAACTCTTTACATTATTTCTCGGCACCTCATAACTTATGGAAATATGTGCTGTGAGGCAACAACGCTTCTTCTACGTCTCAGAACATGGGTATCCATTCTTCCTCGTTATTTCATTTTAGACGCTACATTAGGTTTCATTTCCTTAAATCAGTTACAGCCCAGCTACTTTCAGTTTTAATTCATTAAATCATGTCATGCATACTTCAGATACGAGGGCCATTGGGAGAGTAAGGCCCAATCGGTTACGAAATGGAAACCACTGTGAAAGTGCACACAGTTAGCTACATCTTCCAGCTACTTCTCTGTATAGTCGCCGTACCGACTTAGATATTTGTCGTAGCGTTGTATCAACTTTCCAATACCCTCGTCACAGAAAGCAGTTACCTGTGCTTTCCACCAATTCTTTACGCTGATCTACAACTTGATGTCTGTGCCGAAACGTTATCTTCATAACCAGCGGTTAATGTGAGCAGAGATGAAACTCAGGGAGAGTCAATTACAGGCTGTGTTATGGGTGATCAAACACTTTTCATCTAAAACAAAGCAGTGGCATTTTTATTACCACAGGCCGTCATACTTGGCGGGAGACACTATTTTTAGGCGTCTTTAAGTGGTCACTGTGCACTCAGATCTGAAAAAAGGAACGTGATGCGATCGACGGTCGTACTAGAGACACTGTCCAAAACATATTTGTAAAGCTTCATCGGATTTTCACTGTAGTTTTCATTTCGTGCTCAGTCTGACCTTAATTTCCGAGGAGCCTTCGTACAACTAACGCCGCTAAAAATTGAAGCCGCCCGCGGTGGTCTCGCGGTTCTAGGCGCGCAGTCCGGAACCGTGCGACTGCTACGGTCGCAGGTTCGAATCCTGCCTCGGGCATGGATGTGTGTGATGTCCTTAGGTTAGTTAGGTTTAAGTAGTTCTAAGTTCTAGGGGACTGATGACCACAGCAGTTGTGTCCCATAGTGCTCAGAGCCATTTGAACCAATTAAAAAAAATTGAAGCTCGTGAAGGATAGGAAATAACGAAATTTTGCTTATTGCACTTATACAGTACAATAGGAAGAATACATGATAAAATTTTTAATTGATACCATGGTATATAGGGTGCAGAATTGAGGACCAACAGCTCTGAGCCGTGGTAAAATTTGCCCTTTTGAAGAGCGCGCCGCAGCGCGTAGTGTAAAGCAGTCGCCCTCCGTTTCTGGCGGTGGCGCCGCTGTGGCAATCGCAGCTTTGGTGTCTCCCTCTGGTGGAAAAGGTGAAAGGTTGCCTGTTCACGTGCATTTAAGGGGCGCGATAAGCTCTCCAGTTGATCAGTTTGTCAGCCGGGTCAGTGTGGGGCAGTCAGTGTATGTCTGTCGTCCGGAGTGCTAGTATGTGTTAGGCCGCCAGTCTGCTCGAGTGTGTTCAGGCAATGGTCATTGGCGGTTGGATCGATCGGTTGGTCGGTCGCGCACGGAGACACAAGACGACTTGTCCGTCTTGAGCGTCAGGGCATGTGAAGTCGCCAGGTTAGTCCAGTGGGCCGCGCCTTATAGAGAGGGGTAGTGGCTTCGCGGCCGACACGAGAGCAACAGGAGTCAACCCACAGCGGTCTGGCCGGTCCGAGCTGCGACGCCGTGAGACGGGAGATCGGCGCGTCTTCCTGCGTCCGTTGAAGCGGCTGGCAACGGACGGTTCGGGAGAGCGTTTTGGGGGTACTGCGCCAGGTCTTCGCCAGACATCGTAGTTTATTAGAAGTTAAGTGATTCGTGATATGTTGTTTCATTTACTTGTTAAATTCTACTTGTTTTCTTGGTCAGTCTCTCGTCCCCAGCTTGCTCGTCTGTCTCTCGTCCGCATTTGTTAGGCAGTTAGTGTGTGTCTGTATGTCGGTCTGCCGTACGTTAATAGCTGCCTCTGTTATGTTTGTCGGATTCGGTGTTCACGAATTTATTGCTTAAGGTGTAAAGGCCAAATTCCTGACATTTTTTTTTTTTCTTGCCTATCATCTTGAGAGGCAGTATATGTGTAATGTAGAGCATGTTTGTACATTTTATGTAAGACTGCATTTCATGGGTTTTTATTTAAATGGTCATTTTAGTATATAAAGTTGCCACCCTTCCACCGTAAGGGTTTTCTTTTAAAAACAAATTGCACTTTCGGTGGCAAGTAATTTCTTGAATGTGTTTTGCACCATTTCCATCACTCCTAAGGGGTGCATAGTTTATATGTTTGTGTGAGTTGTTAAAACTATTAGTTTAAAGTAATCTGCTGTGTTGCAGATTTGCACCAGTGTAGTCATTCAGAGGAGGTTGTTGTGAGCGGTCGTAACTACGGCCGTGTTAAAAGGGAGCGGCAAGTTTCTCAGCCCGAAAGCTCATACTGAAAAAAAAAACTAAAAAAGTTATTTCTGCCTCTGAATAATATGTAACTTGATATTTAGAGAGTGCTTCCTGACTATAATTTTTAAATCTGTTTTTTTTAAAGGAAAGGGTTTTTAGGAATAAAATTTCCATTTGTTGAAAGAAATTTGTTTTAATCACTTACCTATTGGCAACAAATTCCACGTTCACATAGTGTGATTAAATGTGTTAATGTTCTTGATGAATCGCTAGTAAATAAAGTAAATTCTTTAAGAAAAGATTTTGAAAGTAAATCCACTGTTCAAGCTCCAACATAGTCTCTGACACAGCTAGGTGCAAACTCAATCTGAGCTGCGATGACCTATACATGTGCGTCACTCCATGCTGCTTCAACTCTGTGACATACTTCAACAATCCTAGGCGCTTGCAAATGGAGGGGCATCAGTTTCTCGGCAACATATGACCAGATATGTTCATCGGGTGAGAGATATACAGAAATAGCTGGGCAGGTCAACAGTCGAATAAACAATGTACTGTGGGAAGTCGGTACAGCAAGAGCAGTATGCCATCTTGCAATATCTTTTTGAAAGATAACATAATAGAAACATAAAAAAATAGTTCACAGCCGTCGGGCCAACACGTCAGAAACGTAAAGCTGGCTGTACGAATTACCAGTTTTGCACTCAGAGGTGACCGTGTTACGTACAAAATACACTCCTGGAAATTGAAATAAGAACACCGTGAATTCATTGTACCGGGAAGGGAAAACTTTATTGACACATTCCTGGGGTCAGATACATCACATGATCACACTGACAGAACCACAGGCACATAGACACAGGCAACAGAGCATGCACAATGTCGGCACTAGTACAGTGTATATCCACCTTTCGCAGCAATGCAGGCTGCTATTCTCCCATGGAGACGATCGTAGAGATGCTGGATGTAGTCCTGTGGAACGGCTTGCCATGCCATTTCCACCTGGCGCCTCAGTTGGACCAGCGTTCGTGCTGGACGTGCAAACCGCGTGAGACGACGCTTCATCCAGTCCCAAACATGCTCAATGGGGGACAGATCCGGAGATCTTGCTGGCCAGGGTAGTTGACTTACACCTTCTAGAGCACGTTGGGTGGCACGGGATACATGCGGACGTGCATTGTCCTGTTGGAACAGCAAGTTCCCTTGCCGGTCTAGGAATGGTAGAACGATGGGTTCGATGACAGTTTGGATGTACCGTGCACTATTCAGTGTCCTCTCGACGATCACCAGAGGTGTACGGCCAGTGTAGGAGATCGCTCCCCACACCATGATGCCGGGTGTTGGCCCTGTGAGCCTCGGTCGTATGCAGTCCTGATTGTGGCGCTCACCTGCACGTCGCCAAACACGCATACGACCATCATTGGCACCAAGGCAGAAGCGACTCTCATCGCTGAAGACGACACGTCTCCATTCGTCCCTCCATTCACGCCTGTCGCGACACCACTGGAGGCGGGCTGCACGATGTTGGGGCGTGAGCGGAAGACGGCCTAACGGTGTGCGGGACCGTAGCCCAACTTCATGGAGACGGTTGCGAATGGTCCTCGCCGATACCCCAGGAGCAACAGTGTCCCTAATTTGCTGGGAAGTGGCGGTGCGGTCCCCTACGGCACTGCTTAGGATCCTACGGTCTTGGCGTCCATCGTGCGTCGATGCGGTCCGGTCCCAGGTCGACGGGCACGTGCACCTTCCGCCGACCACTGGCGACAACATCGATGTACTGTGGAGACCTCACGCCCCACGTATTGAGAAATTCGGCGGTACGTCCACCCGGCCTCCCGGATGCCCACTATACGCCCTCGCTCAACGTCCGTCCACTGCACATACGGTTCACGTCCAAGCTGTCGCGGCATGCTACCAGTGTTATAGACTGCGATGGAGCTCCGTATGCCACGGCAAACTGGCTGACACTGACGGCGGCGGTGCACAAATGCTGCGCAGCCAACGCCATTCGACGGCCAACACCGCGGTTCCTGGTGTGTCCGCTGTACCATGCGTGTGATCATTGCTTGTACAGCCCTCTCGCAGTGTCCGGAGCAAGTATGGTGGGTCTGACACACCGGTGTCAATGTGTTCTTTTTTCCATTTCCAGGAGTGTACAATGGACGATGAAAAAGTTTCCGTTTAAGGGCGTTCATGCAGCGTATAGGCAACGTATCGCAACTCCGAAGCGGATACTTAAGCACTGATATGTAGGCAAGGGATAAATGTGGCATTCGTGTCTTTCCGACGTGCGCGCCACAAATGCGGAAACCGAACTACAGCGACTTTATTACGCAAATGCGTCCAAACAGGACCAACGAGTTGTTATTCGTTTCTTGGCTGCAGAAGGAGAAACGCCAGTAGACATCACCGGAGAATGAAGAATGAGACATCCACCGGAAAATGAGAATGAGTTCGGAAAATCTGCGACAAGAAGTGCTGTTGCTCCATAATAACGCACGTCACCATATCGACAACGTCGTAACACGGAAGTTACGCCAACTCAAGTGGGGTACACTCAAGCCCCGCCATTTGATCAAGATCTCTTGTCGTGCAATAACCATGCCGTCGGTCCCTTAAAAAAACGCCTTGATGGCCCGATGATTCGTGTCGGACGAGGATGTGCAGCAAGTAGGCATGGAATACTTCACACAGCAGGACACAGTGTTTTACCAAACGGGTATCTTCGAACTGGTGCATAGGTAGGATGATAGCGTCGGTGCTCACGCTGATTTTGTCTGATTGGCATATCAATTCTGGACTCTACAGTCTTCGAACGGTAACTTTTTGATCACCCATTGTAGTAAGAGGAAAGGAGATTTCTGCCGAAAAGCGCTAACTCAGCACGTGTTGGCACTTTTTTCTATTGTTGTGTTGCAGCCGATGAAGCTTAGTCTGTTATATTCAAGGCTGCCCCCTCTTCTCCCCTCCCCTCCCCACTTCTCCCTCTCCCCTCCCCCTCACCCTCCCCTTCACCCATCCACTCCCCTACCTCATTTGTTTTCACCCACAGGGATCCTTCAACGTCTGTGCTCTGCAGCAAAAGGATCGTAATGGAGCGATACCAGCAGAAATCGGCCACTACCTCCAAACTACAGAAGACTGAAGGTAACTACTTATCTATCATTTATTAATATTACTGTTGTTAATATATTCGTTTATACTTGTTCCTTTCTTTGTCAGCAACACAACTGGCCCCTGATTTGGTAGTAGCTGATATGCACAGTGTTTTCCATTAAAATTGCAGCACCAGGAATGGGGAATGCAACAAGCATCATCTGAGCATGAAGTGCAATATGTGCTTGGATATGCACATCATTACAATCTCAGAGCAAAGCGCACAAAGGAGATTGGAGTAAGCCTTACACATTCACTATATAAGGAGGAATGATGCACTGGGTTTCTATTTCAGGGTTTCTGAAAATGCCATGCTACCTGCTGAAGAACTTCTTATGTCGTGTCTTTGACAGTACCTAGTGTTAACAGTTGTGTCTGAGATATTGTATTTGTCCAATAAATTTCTGTCGGTATGCAAATGTGGTGGATGTAATTTCTACCATAACCGATCCTTTCATGATGTTTTAGTAGTGCTAGATCCCTCTTATAGCTAGACATAGTATTCTTTGTAACTGCAGATTTATTAAATTGATAATTGTCGATTTGGTACAAGCAGCTCTTCAGCGTAGCCACTGACACCACTTACCTACACAGCAGCCTTTATAATTGTCACAGGGAAAAGAGTTCCATAGCACTAATGGTATATTGTGGTATCAAGTATCACACCACACCATGGGCATCACAGTTGTGAAAAGAATTGCAAGTTTCCATCTGATGCTGATAGTACTTGCGCTGGATCTGATAGACTCAATGGTGTGTGCTTGCTGAGCCGTGCCTCTAGTGGCTCCATACCATGAGCTCCCTCTTCTGCTGCAACATAGAAGAGCCGGAGGCAGCTGCTCAGTCTGCTTGCACTTGTGGTCTCTTCCTTATGACACCACCACCAGCAAGCCTCATCCTAGATGCTACTGAATGACCTGGAATCTAATTCTTGCTGAATTATCTGTAATACGTCTTCATGCACTTGAAGACACACAAGTTAAGTAAATCTTTTGTTCATTGTTTTAATGAATGCGGATGAGTAAGATGAACAAACCTGTTCGCATACAGTATTAATAGTGTCATGCCTGACACACACAAGTCGTTTAAATATCTGGGCGTAACGTTGCAAAGCGATACGACATGGAACGAGCACGTGAGAACTGTGGTAGGGAAGGCGAATGGTCGACTTCGGTTTATTAGAAGAATTTTAGGAACGAGTTGTTCACATGTAAAGGAGATCGCATATAGGACGTTTGTGCGGCCTACTCTTGAGTACTGCTCGGGTGTTTGGGACCCGTACCAGGTCGGATAGAAGGAAGAAGCAATTCAGAGGCGGGCTGCTAGATTTGTTACCGGCAGGTTCAAACAACACTACGTGTTTCGGAGATGCTTCGGGAACTCAAATGGGATTTCCTGGAGAGAGGGCTACGTTATTTTCGAGAAACACTATTGAGAAAATTTAGAGAACTGGCATTTGAAACTGACTGCAGAAAGATCCTGCTGTCTCCAACATACATTGCGCGGAAGGACCACGAAGAGAAGATGAGAGAAATTAAGGCTCATATGGAGGCATATAGATGGTCGTTTTTCCCTCGCTGTTTGCGAGTGGAACCGGAAATGAAATGACTAGTAGCGGTACAGGATACCCTCCGCCACGAACGGCTATGTAGATGTAGATATACCCCCCCTGATCTGTCGAAAGTTCACTCTCTCAGAATCCTCCATTCACACACGAGTAAAAAAAAAAAGCTTCCCTTACATGCACAGAGACACAATTAGAATACAGAGAAGGAAAATATAGTTTGACCTCTGCGATCACTCATAGAATAATAAATTTGATCAACCTACTTTACTATAATCGATGTTTGATTATGTTTGCATATGAAAAGTAACGAGTCGAGACTTTACAAAAGGAAGTGGCAAAAGTCCTGCTGCAAATAGCGTAAGTTGTCTTGTAGGTATGCCAAAATTGTGATTTATTTACGGAAATAGTATGGTTAAATTTTCTGTATTGTATGTGTGTGTGTGTGTGTGTGTGTGTGTGTGTGTGTGTGTGTGTGTGTGTGTGTGCGTGCGTGCGTGCGTGTGTGTTTGTGTGTGCGTGTGTGTATGTACGTACGTGCAAAGCCATACACAATATTTATAAAGGAATTATGTATCCAACAATCTGGGAATATTTTATTATAAATAAATACTGAATTGCGATCGAATCAGACAATGACATGAAAAGCAATCCCGGCGGGGTCAGGGATTTTCTCTGCCTCGTGATGGCTGGGTGTTGTGTGATGTCCTTAGGTTAGTTAGGTTTAAGTAGTTCTAAGTTCTAGGGGCTGATGACCATAGATGTTAAGTCCCATAGTACTCAGAGCCATTTTTTTTTTCACTAAATCGAACAAATTCACTCCTGGGAGAGAGCGTTCTTGTACGTGCATAACTTCGAACACTATTGAACAATTTTTATTAACTTAATACGAAAGTCACAAAAACTTTTAGAAAACGCGAAAGTGAATGATAAGACATTTTAGTGTAGGAGGTCGCAAACCAATTCACTCTGATTCCGTGCCTGCACACTTCTACACACGATATCACGGTAAACTGGGTAAGTAGATGACTATGTCTTTTATCTTACGGTCCTCTGAAGACTTTAACCACCTATGAATAATTAACTGACATGTATTTACAACAAATCTATCGAAACACGATGTGCTTCTGAATATTCTTCAATGTGCCATTGAACTGAAATGGTTCATTTTCGTAACTCGCAAGTTGTAATACGAAAAAAAAACCTACTACGAAAACTCATTAACTACCAGCATGAGTTTTCCCATCATGTTAGTGCGACAAATCGTGCCAATAACGATGCGTTTTCGAGAGATCCTCAATGTGCTGTTGCTTGGAAATAGCGTTATATTCACAGGACAAAAGTTGTAATATGAACTCCACCAAATATGGGCTTCAACTGGAAAAATGACGAAATCCAATATTGCATCTGCGATGTTCTTTTTTAATATTCATTTATTGGCTTTCGGGACGTAACCATACAGGCATTTCAATAGTTGAATTTCAATTATGGCGATACGAACGTAAGAAGAACACAACAGCCAGTCCCCGAGCAGAGAAAATATCCAAACTGGCCGGGAATCGAGCTCGGCCCCTTCAGTTAGCAATCTGTTACGCTGATCGCGCAGCTACCGTGGTGGACCTCCGAATTTCTGCGTGCGACGTAGAATGCGGTCTTACATCTCACTGCCCATGTTCCTCTCCAGGAATCAAAAATCTGACTTTTCCAGTTCTGTCTTTCACGCTCTTGAATTTTGTGCAACATCACAAAACTCGACCAGCTCCCCGTTCATGAACGTTTCATCGTCCCGTGTGAGTACGGCTTTCGTCAGTGCTGGCGATGTGACCACACTTCACGGTGAGTGGGTGGTGCTGCTCGCTTGCCTTAAAGTGCCTTGCGGCGAAGGCAGTGTCGTCCAGGCAACTAACTCTGCCTGGCGATGTCCGGTAAAGGTAGTCGCTTAGCTGGTCGGTGCCTAGAGGTCTCCCAGTTCGACTCTCGGTGCTATAGGTGGTTGATTGAGAGCCATATGGCACAGAACAATATTCACAGACGTTTATAGCTGCACTGGGGGACGGTGACTAAGGCCGGTAGTACACTGTCACATTTCTTTGATACAGAAATATGATCATATATTCGTCAAATTTCTTTGACAAGATCTTTGAAGTAGCGTTAAAAGGGGTATTGCACTTTCATTATATTTTTGCCAGACTTAAAGATGGCGTACAACAGCAACTAGTTACTACGCGTTGCAGTTGCTTGTACTACAAGAGCATTGTATGTGTATTTGGAAGAGGAGTGTCGGAAGAAAAGGAAACATACTTGGGTGAAGCCGTGGGTTTTACGTCGAGATGATAAAAGAATTCAGCAAAACTTTTTACGAGAAGAGGACGTCAAGTCTTATATAAATTACTTACGAATGGATGAGAGTGCATTGCAGTGTTTGCACAGTAAAGTGGCTCCTCACATTAAAAAACAGAATACTCATTTCACACATGCTCTATGTGCACAAGACAGGCTCACATAACACTACGAATTCTTGCTATAGGAGGGGGCTATTCTAGCTTACAATAAAGCACTCTACTGCCACAGAGCAGATTAACCTAAATAGTTCAAGAAATGGATTATCAGACCGTGATGCACAATTGATCGACGTACAAAACCTAGCAGGGTGTACAGTTCAGAAACCTTGGATTACTACAGATATTAAGGTGTTTTCCGAAAGAAAAAGAAAATTGTATGAGACAGCAAGAATTAGTGAAGACCTAGAAGTAATTTTACGCTCTAAAAATTATTGTACCATACTGAGAAAAGTTGCCAGAAAATAAAAAAAAGTACGTATATTAGAGGTGAAATTTACAACCCAGGCAATAAAATCAAATCAGTGTGGAATGTTGTTAGAAGAGAGACAGGAAAAGTAACCACTGGGGTAGGTAGTATTACTATTATAGAGAATTAGACCATCTTAAAAATCAGTACACAAGTAGCTAACGTATTTAACAACCATTTCTTAAGCGTAGGTGGAAAAATTGGTGAGAATAGTTCAAAAGAAAAAGCCAAGCAGTACATGGTACAGTCAGTTTTGAGAAATCCTTGTCAGATTGATTTTCATCTAACAAACTCTTGTAAAATAAGGAAAATCATTAAATCTTTGAAAAATAAATGTTCTGTTATAGTAGATGACATCTCTAACAAGATATTGAAACAATGTGGAGCAGTTACGGCTGATGTTATGATTCACATCTGTAATGCATCACTAACTCAAGCTATTTTCCCAGACAGGTTAAAATATGCCATTGTCAAGCTTATCTACAAGAAAAGGGGACACCACAGTTGTCAATAATTACCGACCAGTATCCTTGCTTACAGTATTTTCAAAAATCGTCGAGAAAGTAATGTACACAAGAGTGGTTAGCCATCTCAAAAGTAATGGGATACTTAGTAAATCACAGTTTGGATTTCAAAAAAATCTGTTGTACTGAAAGAGAAATTTACAGTTTCACTGGCCACATAATAGAGTCTTCAGATAGTAAAATGTCACCAACAGGAATTTTCTGTGACTTATACAAAGCATTTATTGTGTGAAACATGACAATGTGTTACAGAAATTACAATTCTACGGTATAAATGGAACAGCATATGAGTGGTTTAAGTCATATCTGCAGAACAGGAAGCAAAAAGTTTCTTTATATTGATTAAATGATTTAAGGAAGTTACCCACTTCTTCTAACGGGGGTGAAATTACATTAGGTATTCCACAGGGTTCGATCACGGTTCCCCTTCTGTTCTTGATATATGTGAACGATCTCGCAAGAACTAAACTGACACTGTTTGCTGATGATACAAGCATCATTACTAATCCAGTGAAAGAAACTCTTTAGAAATGTTTGCCGGCCGCGGTGGTCTCGCGGTTCTAGGCGCGCAGTCCGGAACCGTGCGACTGCTACGGTCGCAGGTTCGAATCCTGCCTCGGGCATGGATGTGTGTGATGTCCTTAGGTTAGTTAGCTTTAAGTAGTTCTAAGATCTAGGGGACTAATGACCACAGCAGTTGAGTCCCATAGTGCTCAGAGCCATTTGACCCCATTTTTGAAATGTTATTGATTGGTTTTCTGCGAATGGGCTTGCTCTGAACTATGAAAAAACACAGTACATCCAATTTTCTACTAGTTGGAGACCAGTTCCATGAATAAATATAACACAACAATAGAAGTCAGTGACCAGGGTAGAGCATACTAAATTTTTGGGTGTACATATAGATGATAATCTGAATTGGAAAATTCATATTTTGGATCTCAAAAGCGACTAGTTTCAGCAAATTTTGCAATCAGAACAACTGCTGTTTTTGAGAATATATAAATTAGCAAGCTAACATACTCTGCACACTTTCACTCTCTGATGTCATACGGGATAACATTTTGGGGTAACTCAAAACTTAGGCAAAAATTATGTGTCGTGCATCTTGTAGGCATCTGTTTAAAAGGTTACGAATTTTTACAACAACCTCACAGTACATTTACTCAGTAATTAAATTTGTTCTCAACAGCATTGACCATTTCAAAAAAAAAAAATAGAACAGTGACATTCATGATTATAATACGAGAAGAAAGAAAAGACATACACTATCCTCTACTTAACCTATTTTTGACACAGTAGGGGGTAATATATCCTGCTGTAAAACTTTTCGATAAATTACCAGATGAAATTAAATGTCTGACAGACGACAGTAATAATTTCAAAAATACACTAGTGGAAATTGAAATAAGAACACCGTGAATTCATTGTCCCAGGAAGGGGAAACTTTATTGACACATTCCCGGGGTCAGATCCATCACATGATCACACTGACAGTACCACAGGCACATAGACACAGGCAACAGAGCATGCACAATGTCGGCACTAGTACAGTGTATATCCACCTTTCGCAGAAATGCAGGCTGCTATTCTCCCATGGGGATGATCGTAGAGATGCTGGATGTAGTCCTGTGGAACGGCTTGCCATGCCATTTCCACCTGGCGCCTCAGTTGGACCAGCGTTCGTGCTGGACGTGCAGACCGCGTGAGACGACGCTTCATCCAGTCCCAAACATGCTCAATGGGGGACAGATCCGGAGATCTTGCTGGCTAGGGTAGTTGACTTACACCTTCTAGAGCACGTTGGGTGGCACGGCATACATGCGGACGTGCATTGTCCTGTTGGAACAGCAAGTTCCCTTGCCGGTCTAGGAATGGTAGAACGATGGGTTCGATGACGGCTTGGATGTACCGTACACTATTCAGTGTCCCCTCGACGATCACCAGAGGTGTTCGGCCAGTGTAGGAGATCGCTCCCCACACCATGATGCCGGGTGTTGGCCCTGTGTGCCTCGGTCGTATGCAGTCCTGATTGTGGCGCTCACCTGCACGGCGCCAAACACGCATACGACCATCATTGGTACCAAGGCAGAAGCGACTCTCATCGGTGAAGACGACACGTCTCCATTCGTCCCTCCATTCACGCCTGTCGCGATACCACTGGAGGCGGGCTGCACGATGTTGGGGCGTGAGCGGAAGACGGCCTAACGGTGTGCGGGACCGTAGCCCAGCTTCATGGAGACGGTTGCGAATGGTCCTCGCCGATACCCCAGGAGCAACAGTGTCCCTAATTTGCTGGGAAGTGGAGGTGCGGTCCCCTACGGCACTGCGTAGGATCCTACGGTCTTGGCGTTCATCCGTGCGTCGCTGCGGTCCCGTCCCAGGTCGACGGGCACGTGCAGCTTCCGCCGACCACTGGCGACAACATCGATGTACTGTGGAGACCTCACGCCCCACGTGCTGAGCAATTCGGCGATACGTCCACCCGGCCTCCCGCATGCCCACTATACGCCCTCGCTCAAAGTCCGTCAACTGCACATACGGTTCACGTCCACGCTGTCGCGGCATGCTACCAGTGTTAAAGACTGCGATGGAGCTCCGTATGCCACGGCAAACTGGCTGACACTGACGGCGGCGGTGCACAAATGCTGCGCAGCTTGCGCCATTCGACGGCCAACACCGCGGTTCCTGGTGTGTCCGCTGTGCCGTGCGTGTGATCATTGCTTGTACAGCCCTCTCGCAGTGTCCGGAGCAAGTATGGTGGGTCTGACACACCGGTGTCAATGTGTTCCTTTTTCCATTTCCAGGAGTGTAAATTGAAATCATATCTCATTGACAACTCTTTTTATACCATGTTGTATGTTAACCGGGGAAACGACGGAGAGGCTCCGTCCCCGCCGCAGGCACAGTGGTCCACAATCACACGACGACTACCGCAGTCCACTTTACCACTCCGCCGCCCCACGTAGAACCCAAGGTTATTGTGCGGTTCGGCCCCCGGTGGACCCCCCAGGGAACGTCTCACACCAGACAAGTGTAACCCCTATGTTTGCGTCGTAGAGTAATGGTGATGTACGCGTACGTGGAGAACTTGTTTGCGCAGCAGTCGCTGACACATTGTAACTGAGGCGGAATAAGTTGAAGCAGCCCGCATTCGCTGGAGCTGGAAAACCGCCTAAAAACCATCCACAGATTAGCCACTCCACAGGACCTAGGCACAAATCCACAGGGCGGATATGTGTCGGAGGCCAGGCGCTCCTTCCCGCCCGGAAAGCTGTGCGTTAGACCGCACGGCCAACTGGGCGGGCTTTCTATACCATAGATGAATTCATGAATAGGAAGAAATAAATCTATAGGAATAATATATACATTTTGTGCCACTTAAGGGATTGGGGTAGCTAATAAAAACCTTAAACTTAGAAAAAAAAGAAACCTTGATTCATGTGTGCATGTCTTATGCACTTGACACGTTCTACTTCACAAAGGTTTCCTTGAGAGTGATCAATGGAACCAGTAACTACCTAAGTAACTAACTCCAGCGGCGACAGAACCGTCCTGACTCGATCTGGCCCCTACCGCCTTGAAGTAGTACTGCTCGATCGCTGCTGTAGTACTGACTATTCATAGTGCTTTACAGTTCCCGTTAATACATATCGATAAAACAAGAATCCTACCAGCCTAATTTTGGGACCGCTCTATCAAATGAGTACGTAAAATTCCGCTTTCATAATAATTGTCGTAGTAATGGGAGACAAACCTGCGCCTTCCGTCGACACTGTGAGTGACATGAGAGATTTGATGGTTAGCATCTACATGCGCTAGCTCCAGCTACATATCGAGAACACGAAATTGCAGGCATCTACCTGAAATGTTTGGGAAAATACACCTGACGACACTTAGGAGAGACACCCCGTACACTGCACACACACACATTTCAAAATTTAGTGATAACGTTAATTTATTATCCAGGTATATGACAGTGGTAATGAGTATATTAATCTTGAGGTCGCGCAGTTGCCTACGTTTATGTGATTTATGTCCATAGATTATGAATGAGCTGTTGATACCCCTGATTATATAATTTCATTTCAAATTTGTTTTATTTGTGTTATCGGCATAGCTAAAGAAAGTTGATGTATTTAGTGACTAAAGGTTCACAAGAGTGCCGGCCGTTGTGGCTGAGCGATTCTAGGCGCTTCAGTCTGGAACTGCACTACCGCTACGGTCGCAGGTTCGAATCCTGCCTCGGGCATGGATGTGTGTGATATCCTTAGGTTAATTAGGTTTAAGTATTTCTAAGTTCTAGGGGACTGATGACCATAGATGTTAAGTCCCATAGTGCTCAGAGCCTTTTTTTTCACAAGAGTATTGTTGAAGTTTGAGATCGACTTGTTCGTTCAAAATAATGTCTGGATTTTTCGTCATGTACTGGGTGGTTAATAGTAAAGTGCATCTATTCACAGAGGTTCAGTGGGAGATGCAATTGTCGTATAGCAGCGAAACGTGGTAGATATTCTAATGCGTTAATGAAAACCGACATCCGCTGGAAAAAAGTTAGTCCCAATATTGTCCTCCAGTTGTAAATCTGGCGCTGTGAATGCAAGAATGACGTATCGAAATGTTTACATAAATAAAATGGTAGAAACGGGACGTGGTCAGATTAGGTTCATCAAGTGAGAAAGGCATAATATTGATTTTATTATTAATCGCCGCTTACACAGTTTCTTCAATATGAGCGCCGGAGATGTCGACAAAACACTGCGTCCTTAAAGCCATGTCATCAACAACTGCTCGCAGTAATTCCGGAGCAATCTGAGCGACGCGTTCCTGTATAGTGGCCTTCACATTAAGAAGAGACCGAAGGTGTCCCTGGTAAACGCATTCTTTCAGATATCCCCAGAGCCGAAAGCCACATCGATTCAGACTACGTGGTCTTGCAGGCCATGCGTGTGGAAAACGTTTGGAGATAACACGTTGAAAGGTTGCATTAAGCAGATCTTTCACTGGGCGGAAGACATGAGCCTATTTTGAATTAAAGCATTGGTTTCCAAACAGTTGTATTCTTCCAAAGCATAAATCACGCGATGTACGAGGTGGTCTCAATACCATGCAGACGTCACGGTGCACCTGATGAGCTCTCTGGGTGTATTATCTTCAGAAAAGAACGGACCAAAAATAAAGGTGTTTGTGAATCCACACGACACAGTGTAGTGGCCCTCCGTCCAGAACGCGCGGTTCAATAGTATTTCCGCATTCGGCAGTTCTTTGTATTCACTACCCCCTGTAGTGTAAAATGTGCGTCGTCACTCCATAGGACATTGCCCGGCCATATGTCATCAACTTAGATTCGTGCCATAAACCGGAGAGCAAATTCAGAACGTTGCTATGGATCATTAGGTTTCAGTTTCTGCACGGTCTGGTTCTTGTACGAATACCAGCGTAAAAGAGACGGCTAAACAATCCATACTGTTGACCATAGTGATGACAATAGTGTTATTCCCCTCATTTTTCTTAAAATTATGATAATGTAGGTTACTTCATTCTGGCAGAAAACACATATTTCGTTCGTAGAGAGCAACAATGACGTATAAAAGCACAAAAATGTGGAATACACAATTAAAGATTCAGATTTTTCTTGGAGGTAAAATGGTGTGGCCCAAAATTTTGACACTGAAAATGCAATTTTTGAGTTCATGTAGAGAGCAAATACGTACATTTAATGGTATCACTCCAAGTACAAAGATCAATTTTTGTAGCAGTAAGAGTAAATATACACTCCTGGAAATGGAAAAAAGAACACATTGACACCGGTGTGTCAGACCCACCATACTTGCTCCGGACACTGCGAGAGGGCTGTACAAGCAATGATCACACGCACGGCACAGCGGACACACCAGGAACCGCGGTGTTGGCCGTCGAATGGCGCAAGCTGCGCAGAATATGTGCACCGCCGCTGTCAGTGTCAGCCAGTTTGCCGTGGCATACGGAGCTCCATCGCAGTCTTTAACACTGGTAGCATGCCGCGACAGCGTGGACGTGAGCCGTATGTGCAGTTGACGGACTTTGAGCGAGGGCGTATAGTGGGCATGCGGGAGGCCGGGTGGACGTACCATCGAATTGCTCAACACGTGGGGCGTGAGGTCTCCACAGTACATCGATGTTGTCGCCAGTGGTCGGCGGAAGGTGCACGTGCCCGTCGACCTGGGACCGGACCGCAGCGACGCACGGATGCACGCCAAGACCGTAGGATCCTACGCAGTGCCGTAGGGGACCGCACCACCACTTCCCAGCAAATTAGGGACACTGTTGCTCCTGGGCTATCGGCGAGGACCATTCGCAACCGTCTCCATGAAGCTGGGCTACGGTCCCTCACACCGTTAGGCCGTCTTCCGCTGACGCCCCAACATCGTGCAGCCCGCCTCCAGTGGTGTCGCTACAGGCGTGAATGGAGGGACTAATGGAGACGTGTCGTCTTCAACGATGAGAGTCGCTTCTGCCTTGGTACCAATGATGGTCGTATGCGTGTTTGGCGCCGTGCAGGTGAGCGCCACAATCAGGACTGCATACGACCGAGGCACACAGGGCCAACACCCAGCATCATGGTGTGAGGAGCGATCTCCTACACTGGCCGTACACCTCTGGTGATCGTCGAGGGGACACTGAATAGTGCACGGTACATCCAAACCGTCATCGAACCCATCGTTCTACCATTCCTAGACCGGCAAGGGAACTTGTTGTTCCAACAGGACAATGCATGTCCGCATGTATCCCGTGCCACCCAACGTGCTCTAGAAGGTGTAAGTCAACTACCCTGGCCAGCAAGATCTCCGGATCTGTCCCCCATTGAGCATGTTTGGGACTGGATGAAGCGTCGTCTCACGCGGTCTGCACGTCCAGCACGAACGCTGGTCCAACTGAGGCGCCAGGTGGAAATGGCATGGCAAGCCGTTCCACAGGACTACATCCAGCATCTCTACGATCATTTCCATGGGAGAGAGCAGCCTGCATTGCTGCGAAAGGTGGATATACACTGTACTAGTGCCGACATTGTGCATGCTCTGTTGCCTGTGTCTATGTGCCTGTGGTTCTGTCAGTGTGATCATGTGATGTATCTGACCCCAGGAATGTGTCAATAAAGTTTCCCCTTCCTGGGACAATGAATTCACGGTGTTCTTATTTCAATTTCCAGTAGTGTATATGGTTTCTTTAACTTTCGCTCCTTTTTTCTAAAAACAGGAAACTTGTGGCTTACACCATTTCTGCAGCAAACCCCTCAACTGAAAACCCTGTTAAGTATGGGGCACCTTAGGACTCTGCTATAAATCAGTCTAAATTATTGGTCCAACTGGTGATCACAATCGCAAGTGATTATGATTCCCGTCCAGTCCGCACGTGCCGTGCTACTCACGGAGGTCCATCGTGGGCTGTAATTATCGTGTGACAGCGAAACTTGGTAGATATGCTAATTTATAAATACGGAACCGATTTACACTGGAAAAGAAATTAGCTCCAATTGCGGCCATTAGGTGCAAATCGGGCGCTGTACACGGTTTGTGTAACGGTATGGCATCCACAATGTCATTTGAAAAGCTATAACGATAGTGAACAGTATGGCTGTCGAGAATAGAGACCGAGCGGTTCTAGGCGCTACAGTCTGGAACCGCGCGACCGCTACGGTCCCAGGTTCTATTCTTGCCTCAGGCATGGATGTGTGTGATGTCCTTAGGTTAGTTAGGTTTAAGTAGTTCTAAGTTTTAGGGGACTGATTACCTCCGAAGTTAAGCCCCATAGTGCTCAGAGCCATTTGAGAATAGAGACTGTGGACTATTAGGTAAACAGCAGGAATTACATTGTTGCGCTGAGAGTATCGCATTCTGAAAGGTCTGAGATAATGCCGGATGACATTAAAAACACGAGTAAGTAAGGTGCGACATTCAGAAGAAGAGGTCCTATCCTGATGGAAGTTATTGACGAGTTTTCTGTTTCTGTAACTGGCCACGCAGCACGTGCCCTGGATAGTGCTAGCGCTTTTGCAATGTCAAGGAATAAAGATACTGTAATGCATGAAGCACTCTCGCCAAAACTGAAATTACATATCACATTGCATGCATTACAATCAAGAACACTCAGCATGCTATAAGATGCGGTTTTAGTTGGTGATGACGCTTTTTCATTGACACCAATAATTATTTACAGTAATACCTATTTTCATTAACAGCAGTAATTACTCGAAGCACGCCGCATTAAGGAGACAATGATTTGCAATCTGCTCTCTTGAAGATAGATCTGTACTGTGGCAATATTTCAAAATTCAAACATATGTGAATGGAGAGCACAGCTGAAACGTTTTAAATAGATGAATATTGAATAAAGAATGTAGCTTCTTGATTTGTGCAGCCTTCCCTTCTGTCAACAATAGCCCCTAAAAAAAAAAAAAAAAAAAAAGAGAGAGAGAGAGAGAGAGAGAGAGAGTCCGCCCACTCGAATAGTCCTGTAGGCAAGAGCATTTTTACAGCTAGAATTACATTTGCTTGTATTTTTCTTAGTCCTAATTCAGTAAATTTTGCCCTGCAGCTCAGATAGTATCAAACTATCTATTTTATGATCGCACGTGGCGGTCTCAAGAGCAGCAATATGTTGCTTATTTTTGTAATCAGCATCACTGAATTCCCACAAACACCTTAGCAAAGCATAGATATCCAAAAAGCGAACATTATTCTCCGTTTCCCACTTGATATTTCAGTTTGTCCACACTCTACGAACACACATAACCTCAAAACTCATGCAACTAGTGCCGCCAAAGTTGGAGCACGCCGAAAGTGTTTAGTTTCACCGACGAGTTGCACAAACGCGTGGCGAACATTTGCAATGGCCGGTGGCGCAGTTGCCTGCAACCTAGTGTCGTCGTGTAAACTAAGCTTAAAGCCTTCGCTGTTTGGATATCTATGCTTTGCATAGGTGTTTATGAGATTTCAGTGATGCTGATTACAAAACTCAGTAACATATTGCTGCTCCTGAGAACGTCATGTACGATCAGAACATAGATGGTTTGACAGTATCTGAGCTGCAGGGCAAAATTTGTTGGGTTAGGAGTACATATACAACTGAATTAAGAAAAATACAAGCTAGTAATTATAGAGGTGGCAATGCTCTCGTCTACAAGACTAAAATCCCATCAGTCGAGTTGGCCGACTCTTTCTTAAGGAATATTGTTTACAGGAGGGAAGGCAACAGAATTCTTTATTCAGTATTCATCTACATAAAACGTCGCAGCAGTTATCCACATTCACATATGTCTGAATTTTGAAATATTGCCGCTGTACAGATCTACCTTCAGAGAGTAGTTTGCAAACCCTTCTCTTCTTATTGCGGCATCTTGGTGGTAATACAAATGCGTCATCACCAACTAAAACCGTATCTTATAACATGCCGAGGGTTCTCGATTGTAATGCACGCAATATGATATGTAATTTCAGTTCTGGCAACAGTGCTTCGTGCATTACAGAATCTTTACTCCTTATTGGATAATTAACTCCACTTAGAAGAAACGCAAACAGTTCTGCTAACATTCTAAGATAACTGAAAGAACTTCTTAGGTCTTCCATTATAAATTATTCCAGGAAGGATGCTGAGCAATCGAGCTGACGTCTATTCTTCGTTCAGTCACAAATCGAAACACGTTTCTCATTTTTTTCTTATGCAGCGATCCAACGCAATTAGATTTAACTCCATCGCAACTCGTGCGGTGTGCAGCTGCCGAAACTTTCGTTTCAGACACGACTCAGGGACCCCCAAAACGACGAAACTGAAGTGTATACTGGTGGCACCATGTCTACAGTCCAATATGAAACCATTCTCATGGAACTCATTCCACGCAACGAGTGGCGCAACCCAATGTCGTCGTGTAAACTACGCTTTAAAGTCTCTTCCGGCGATTGTTCAACTCGCGATAAGGCATGTGTACCTCTGCAATGCCTGGGAGACGTAATTATCGTCGCTGTTGGTGACACATGGTGCGTGTGTGCAATGCTTTGAAAGCCACAGTCATTGACCTTGCTGGGCAGTTTAGTAAGCAGCAGCTTATTGGAGTTCCGAATGTCTTTCGAGGGCTGAGATTGCAGTTCACATGTGAAGTTTCTGCAGTGTTTGGAGGTAGTACTTGGTTGACTCTTGCTGCAGTTTGGGGTAACCACGCAGACTATGGCGGTCTTGAAGCTTTCCGAGATGCAAATATTCTTGTCTGTCTAACAACCCTACCACAACAAAGGTCAGCATTTAATAACGATCGTGGTGTTGCTCACGCTGCTAAATACTGCATTTTCGGGCAACAACAGTCATATTATCTGGCAGGTGTCATTAGAGCACAGTTAGTAAAGTCATTTCATGTAATAATCAAAAAACTAGGCACTCATCTTTTTGTGTTTCCCACGCTTGTCTCGTATTATCATAGCTCAATCGTTGAAAATCTAGGTGGTTATGATTCCAAGCTCGGATGCAAACAGGCCTAGGTTTTATTCTACTATATTCAAAACTTTTGTAGATGCTCTTCATAAATCATTCTTGAAGATCACACTTTTGCAGGACAATGGTGATGTAAAAAAAAAAAATAATCAGCACTCCGAATTTAAGTTACTCGTCCTTTTAAATGCTTTTATTGCAATATCACGTGACACACAAACATCACTTCACAATACAAAACATACTTGAAAACATCTCTCTCACAGTCACTGTTAAAGTTCACATTTTATAAGCGGACTACGTTATGCGTCTTTCCAACATGACGTCCAAAACTTGACCTTTTCAAGGTCCGACTCTCTAACAACTCAACAATTAACCAACAATCGCTTACGCACCCAAAAATCAGAGTTACAAGTACGTCAAAGTTCATAGTGACAAAAGAAAGAATGCACATAAGAATAATATCATTGAAATACAAACATATCGACGTATCAAAAGTGAAATCAAATCTGAATGTTGTCTCAGAAATATGTCAACTACTTTGCAGAAACACAGTAGAATATTACTGGTATCGAGAGGTTCAGATGAGGTGCCGTAATGGTTACGTAATTCAAGTACCATTACACCTGGAAGCCATGGAGTGTAATAGAGACTTCAGGGATATTTGCAAAGGTTCCATAAGGTAGTCTGGTTCCCGATAAGCCGTTAGTTTGGTCAAGAAGAAATCAGAAGAAGTTGAATTCTGATGAGTACTTGTTTAGTTGGGACAAAGTAGGCAATGGAAATTGTAAAATAAAAGTAGTTGGTGACTGCACTGCAGCCCCAGCGTGATGGCACAACTCCGGTTTCACAGGGGCTATGCTACTGTGCCACCCAAGGTGTAGAGACCTGGTCTTCGGAAATCCTCCCTGGTCCTCCCCAAAGCAATTTCCTCACTGCTCCCGGAAAGTTGTTGTAGCTCGATGTTCTCCCTCGATGCGTTTCATTGTCATGCAGTGTTGTCTTTCCTGTTTGTTCCTCAGTCATGTAGATTCGCAGTTCATAAACTGGTATTTTAGCTGTCTGTCAGTTCAGCTTATGCCACAGTTCCTCATTCATTTTTATGTTATAGACCGTTGCATTACCGAAGAATTTCCTCTTCTCGTCTGTAACATCTTATTTAATGCTATACTCCCAGACGTTGTGGTCCTGGGTGCAGACCACTCTACCTTCACTAGTATCTGTGGTATGCTGTCGTATTTTTAGTAAGCAGCTGAGATATGGACAACGCTAGTGTAATAATCTGCAAGATTCATAATATTACTCAATGGTTCAGAATCCGGATTCCGTTCTTTGAATTTCTCACTCCAAGAACTTTCGTTGCACAGTCTTTACCTCGTTCGCTGCATGATTTCTTCCTTTTCGCACATGGGATTCACACTGGAGCTCACTTTATATTTTTAAAATCCAATTCCAGATGGTCGGATTCTCCACATTGGGAGAATATCGGTTTGTTTTCCTTACCGTACCATGAAGTGTGACATAGTCGTGAAGGTTATAGCATTTGGTAACTACAGCATAGTCCTTCATAGTGGTTGATCGTAATTCCATGAATATTCTATTATGCTCAACCAACTGTGCTCTGACTATTAGATTTACTTCCTGCAAATAATATATTGTTAGCTTCTCCCGTGGACTCATTTTAAACCTGAACTTGGTTTCTGCTAAGAATTTTTTTCTTATGTGTGAATACCTCCAAGTTCTGTTGGTATAGTGACTCAATTAACTAACTTTCTGGCATGGTAACTGGGACATCACACACTATCTCTTTCGGTTTCCCCTTCCTAGGCAGCTCGTATTTCATTTCTTTATTAAGCCCCGAATTTAATCAATTAACTCCGTGAGACGCGTCTGTATCTGCTTTCCGCCTTTCTTGTCCTTAGATGTGATGAATGTATGCTAGCTCCCTTGGCTTGCGTGGCCTCGATGTCTAATTTTGTGACGGCTATCTGAGCAAAGGGGGCAGTGGTTGCCACGCTAATGAACGACCATCATGATTTTACGATATCCCAGTGCCTGTGTTATTCAAAATTACAGTGCAAAAACTACTTCGGACATGCATGCGTGTCCGAAGGAACAGGCACTGCGGCCTCTACAACCCTAATGAAATACGTGAAATGTATTTGCTGTTGCGAATACGGACAACCATGGGCTGTACAATGGAATGACGACAATGAAAATTCGTGCCGGACCGGGAGTCGAACCCGAATTTCCCGCTTATCGCGAGCTGTCGCCTTAACATTTGGCTATCAGAGCACGACTCCTATCTACACTTAAACTTCTATATGTCGTTAAACATGTGTCTACAAACTATACTTGTGCGTCCATTATATACAGAGGGGTTAAAAAATGTATCCACTGTTTAAAAGTCCATAACTGGCAAACTAATTGACGCAGTTGTCTCATCTTTGGTAGTATAATAGTCTGTAGTTCCGGCAATCGCCACAGAAGTGTTGGATTGCGTTGTTTTTGTTTTGTCAGATGACAGTCGCCAGATAGTCAGTGTTTTGTTTTTAGTTGCACCTAGTTACTCAAGTAAACATGACTGGCGCAAGGCTTACATTCGATGAGCTTCAGAAGCTTCAGACATCCATTTTGCCTGCCATCCGAGACTTGTATGGAGACGGAAGAGTTTGCCCTTCAAGAAGATGGTGCCCCAGAACACTACCAAAATCGTGTTAGGGCGTATCTCGACGAAAATCTACCAGGAAGATGGATAGGCCGTAGAGGTACTGTGGAGTATCCACCACGTTCCCCAGACCTGACTGCTCTGGACTACTACCTGCGGGAACACTGAAGGACGTCTGTAACGTCTCTTGCAGCGGTCTCTCCGCGATATTTTGAGAAATGTTATAAATTATATAACTCAGTACACATCTCGAAATATCTCTTCTTATCTTACCGATTATCAATGTAAAGTAGTTTCAAGCTCAATTATTCCTTGGAGCGTCCATTTACTCCATGGAATAGCTTCTCTGCTATCTAAGTTTTCTCTTATGAAAAGAATGAAGGATCTTGCCGATTAGCCGTGAAAGGAGGAGGATGTATATGTATGTATTGTCGAGCTAGTCGCCATCTTGATGAGATTCTGTATGAGAAGGAATTTAATACATGAACTAAACTAAAGTAAGTGTGTTCGCGTATTATTTAACTGATTATTATTGACAGTGTCTGCTTACTACGCTGTGTTGCACGGGATCAGTGGGGAACGTCTGATTTACACTGGACGAACCTGCCGTTTTGTATGCTCAAGATATCCAGTTACTTCAAATACACTCCTGGAAATTGAAATAAGAACACCGTTAATTCATTGTCCTAGGAAGGGGAAACTTTATTGACACATTCCTGGGGTCAGATACATCACATGATCACACTGACAGAACCACAGGCACATAGACACAGGCAACAGAGCATGCACAATGTCGGCACTAGTACAGTGTATATCCACCTTTCGCACCAATGCAGGCTGCTATTCTCCCATGGAGACGATCGTAGAGATACTGGATGTAGTCCTGTGGAACGGCTTGCCATGCCATTTCCACCTGGCGCCTCAGTTGGACCAGCGTTCGTGCTGGACGTGCAGACCGCGTGAGAATGGTAGAACGGTGGGTTCGATGACGGTTTGGATGTACCATGCACTATTCAGTGTCCCCTCGACGATCACCAGAGGTGTACGGCCAGTGTAGGAGATCGCTCCCCACACCATGATGCCGGGTGTTGGCCCTGTGTGCCTCGGTCGTATGCAGTCCTGATTGTGGCGCTCACCTGCACGGCGCCAAACACGCATACGACCATCATTGGCACCAAGGCAGAAGCGACTCTCATCGCTGAAGACGACACGTCTCCATTCGTCCCTCCATTCACGCCTGTCGCGACACCACTGGAGGCGGGCTGCACGATGTTGGGGCGTGAGCGGAAGACGGCCTAACGGTGTGCGGGACCGTAGCCCAGCTTCATGGAGACGGTTGCGAATGGTCCTCGCCGATACCCCAGGAGCAACAGTGTCCCTAATTTGCTGGGAAGTGGCGGTACGGTCCCCTACGGCACTGCGTAGGATCCTACGGTCTTGGCGTGCATCCATGCGTCGCTGCGGTCCGGTCCCAGGTCGACGGGCACGTGCACCTTCCGCCGACCACTGGCGACAACATCGATGTACTGTGGAGACCTCACGCCCCACGTGTTGAGCAATTCGGCGGTACGTCCACCGGGCCTCCCGCATGCCCACTATACGCCCTCGCTCAAAGTCCGTCAACTGCACATACGGTTCACGTCCACGCTGTCGCGGCATGCTACCAGTGTTAAAGACTGCGATGGAGCACCGTGTGCCACGGCAAACTGGCTGACACTGACAGCGGCGGTGTACAAATGCTGCTTAGCTAGCGCCATTCGACGGCCAACACCGCGGTTCCTGGTGTGTCCGCTGTGCCGTGCGTGTGATCATTGCTTGTACAGCCCTCTCGCAGTGTCCGGAGCAAGTATGGTGGGTCTGACACACCGGTGTCAATGTGTTCTTTTTTCCATTTCCAGGAGTGTATATGTATGTATTTTTTTGAGCTAGTCGCCATCTTGATGAGATTCTGTATGAGTAGGAATTTAATACATGAACTAAACTAAAGTAAGTGTGTTCGCGTATTATTTAACTGATTATTATTGACAGTGTCTGCTTACTACGCTGTGTTGCACGGGATCAGTGGGGAAGTCTGATTTACACTGGACGAACCTGCCGTTTTGTATGCTCAAGATATTCAGTTACTTCAAATAAATAGGCTAACACGGTCTTACCAGCAGATCTCCGGTCTTCCCCATGTGATCACCGAAGGTTAATAATTATTACAAATGTTTCCAGAAGATCGACTGACAATTTTCGTCGCACCGAGACTTCGAAATTGCTTCACTGCCTTATGGAATTTAAGTTAAGCTCCATTTAATTAGGATAGAACAGTATTGAACTGTGTGAATGTGATAAGTCTGCTTTCTGAAAGAAAATTCCCTTAACATACGCAAGTTTTTAGTATGCTGATCAGTGAAGCTAAATCAGGCCGCTGTGAGAGAGGTTTTTAAATTTTTAAATTCCACAAAAAAATATTAAACGTCGTTTATCGAAAAAGACACGCACATTGGATGAACTTTGACAAACCATCGTACATTCATGTGCAAATATCCAACTGAACACGTTGCAGTCAGTAGTTCGTGCTGCAGTTCGGCGACATCATTTGTGTGTGGACGATAATGGTGACCATTTCGAACACCTACCGTGATATCTTTAAGTTGGACTTTAAGGTACACTTTCACCAAAAATGAGGCAACTCCGTTAACTACTTTGCCAGTTATGGACTTTTAAACAGTGGATACACTTTTTTGGGGCCCCTCTGTATATTCCTGTACAGGGAACACATTTTGTTTGAAAGTTGCTTGTCCATTGTCGGCGCATAAATACGATATTTCATTGAGTGTGTTATTCAGAATTACGATGGAAATCTCCTTCGGGAATGCACGAATGTCTCCCCTGTACGCAAATATACATAACAGATGTACGAGTGCAGTTTGTAGATACATAGCTGACGACTTATGGAAGTTTGTGTCAGGCTCGAATAGTGAAAAGGCAAGACGATCTCGCGTGTCTGACTCTGCATTACTTGTTTCTGTGTGCTCAGAAGTTTTTGTGGAGAGCTTTGTAGCACTCTTTGTGTCGGTTTTTCCTTCACGTGTGGGTGAGATACCTAGGCCTTGTTCTGTTGGTACTCACATATACGCACAGACGCCTTCGATGCCGGTGCCTGTGTTGTCTCCACAGTCGCCTTCGCCACACGCCTCCTCTGCAACCGAAGCCGATGCCGCCGGTGGTGAGCGGTGTGACAGCTGGTGTGGGGGTCGCTGCTGACGTAAGCTGCGCTTCACTTGGCTCGAAAGCTGACCCCGACGCTTCGCAATCCGACGCGGCACGGGACGACCCGGGCCGCGTAGAACGACTGTTACACGCAGGTGAATACGAGGAGAGTATTTATACACTGAGTAACCTGAACATCATGATAATTGCCACCGCGACGTTGTATGCCGCCTTGTGGTGTCGCTGGCACGTGACGTGCTAACAAATGTTCAAATGTGTGTGAATTCTGAGGGACCAAACTGCTTAGTTCATCGGTCGCTAAACTTACACACTACTTAAACTAACTTAAAGTAACGTATACTAACGACAACATACACATCCATGCCTGAGGAAGGACTCGAACCTCCGGCGGAAGGGGCTGCGCAGTCCGTGACATGACACCTCAAACCGCGCGGCCATTCCGCGCTGCAAGGTGCTAACAAAACTACAATACTGGCCATTAAAATTGCCACACCAAGAAGAAATGCAGATGATAAACGGATATTGATTGGACAAATATATTATACTAGTGCTGACATGTGATTACATTTTCACGCAATTTGGGTGCATAGATCCTTAGAAATCAGTACCCAGAACAACCACTTCTGGCCGTAATAACGGCCTTGAAACGCCTGGGCATTGAGTCAAACAGAGCTTGGATGGTGTGTACAGTTACAGCTGCCCACCGTCAATCTGCTACTCTAAGCGTGCAAGTGGCATTTCTATTGTCTGACCTAACGGCAGAAGATAAACACGCCACGCTAAGACCATAAGACATATTGCTGACACTCGCTTACTTCGTTAGAGCGCCAAGTCAAATAATCTGATGGTGTGTGTGCGGAAGACTTTCAGTACGCACACCACAGATAACGTTTTCACGCAGTTTCGGTGGATAGTTCCTGAGGAATCAGTAACCAGGACAACCACCTCTGGCCGTAATAACGGCCTTGATACGCCTGGGAATTGAGTCAAACAGAGCGTGGATGGCGTGTACTGGTACAGCTGCCCACGCAGCTTCAACACGATACCACTGTTCATCAAGAGTAGTGACTGGCGTATTGTGACGAGCCAGTTGCTCGGCCGCCATTGGCCAAGCATTTTCAATTGGTGAGAGATCTCGAGAATGTGCTGTCCAGGGCAGCAGTCGAACATTTTCTCTATCCAGAAAGGCCCGCACAGGACCTGCAACATGCGATCGTGCATTATTCTCCTGCAATGTAGGGTGTCGCAGGGATCGAATGAAGGGTAGAGGCACAGGTCGTAACACATCTGAAATGTAACGTCCACTGTTCAATGTGCCGTCAATGCGAACAAGAGGTGACCGAGACGTGTAACCAATGGCGATGACCAGTACACGCTTCAAATGTGCGTTCACCGCGATGTCACCAAACACGGATCTGACCATCATGATGATGTAAACAGAACCTGGATTCATCCGAAAAAATGTTTTGCATTCTTGCACCCAGGTTCGTCGTTTAGTACAACATCGCAGGCGCTCCTGTTTGTGATGCAGCGTCAAGGGTAACCGCAGCCATGGTCTCCGAGCTGATAGTCTATGCTGCTGCAAACGTCGTTGAACTGTTCGTGCATATTGTTGTTGTCTTGCAAACGTCCCCATCTGTTGACTCAGGGATCGAGGCGTGGCTGCACGATCCGTTACAGCCATGCGGATAATATGCCTGTCATCTCGACTGCTAGTGATACGAGGCCATTGGGATCCAGCACGGCGTTCCGTATTACCCTCCTGAACCAACCGATTCTGCTAACAATCATTGGATCTCGACCAACGCAAACAGCAATGTCGCGACACAATAAACCGCAATCGCGAAAGGGTACAATCCGAGCTTTATCAAAGTCGGAAACGTGATGGTACGCATTTCTCCTCCTTACACGAGGCATTACAACAACTTTTCACCAGGCTACGCCGGTCAACTGCTGTTTGTGTATGAGAAGTCGGTTGGAAACTTTCTTCATGTCAGCACGTTGTAGGTGTCGCCACCGGCGCCAACCTTGTGTGAATGCTGTGAAAAGCTAATTATTTGCATATCACAGCATCTTCTTCCTGTTGGTTAAATTTCGCGTCTGTAGCATGTCACCTTCGTGGTGTAGCAATTTTAATGGCCAGTAGTGTATGTAAGTGGAATAGACACAGACGGGCAATCAACGTAACGAGAATATGGGCTGCAAGTCGGTAAACACATTTATATAAGGGCAGATTATTATTAGGCATAGCCTGTGAACTGGTCTAATTTTGACGTGCTGCAGTTGTGAACGCCTACGAATAGAGACGGAAGGACAGTGAAACTATCATCAGCTGCTAAATGGTTGGACGTCCACGACTCTTGACAGAGCATGGGGTGCAGGGGCTTCTCTGCTCTATATGGCGATCTGTGGATCTCTGCCGAAAGAGCACAGTGCTGGTACATGCACACGAGTTTCGGAGCACACCATTCATAGTACATTGTTGAACATGGAACTCTGCAACAACCCACCGATACATATTCACATGTTGATCCAACATCATCGTCAACTACGATAGCTATGGGCATGGAACCATCGGTATTCGACCGTCGATCGATGGAAACGTGCTTTCTCTTCTGGTGAATCACATTTTTGCTGCACTAGTGATAGTCGTCTCCACAACCACCGTCATAAAGGTGGACGGCATCTCGAAACGTGCAGTGCGCCACGGTTGTAGGCTGGTGGGAGCAGTATGATTCTATGGCAGACATTCTTCTGCGCTTCAATGGGACCTGTGGTGATAACTGAAGACAGATGCAAACCACTTCCATCCCTTCATGCTTGATGTCTTCCCTGACAGAGGTGTCATCTTTCAGCAGTATAATATAGTCCATGTCTCCGAACCATAAAAGTGCTACAATGGTCTGAGATACATTGTAGGGAGTCTTGTTGATGTTTCGGTGACCAAGCTCGCCTATGTACGCAAATCAGCAGTCTGTTATTTACGCGAATTACATGACCGTTGGTTAGATGCCACATACCTTCACAAACCTACCAACAAACTGTCGGATCCCTGGCAAGCAGAATCAGTGATGTATTTCTTTTTAAAGACAGACAAACAAGCTATTAAGCAGGTGGTCATAATGTCTTGGCTTATCAGTGTATCCTGTGGGTTGGGTGGGGTTGGCACGGCAGCAAATAACACGGTGGCGAGGGAAGGCCATCCGGCCATTCCTTAAATTAATCATGCCAACTCCGTTCCGACCTGATCTGCCTCTCTATCTCGCCTCAGCAGTTTTCGAGATAAATGCAATAGGGTACATTATGCCATCGACTTCCTGAGACAGTACCAAGGCCGAAGCGATAATGTAGTGTGTCAGCTGCCACAATTTAGGACATGAACGGCTGGTAGGCTGTAAAGCATGTTGGGCAAAGAAGAGGTTGCTTTATGTCCCTGAAGGCTTCGTCACAAGCATGAGTCGAATTCCATTAGACATTTTTCCATAACAACTTTGGAAGCGGTTCTGCTATGGCACAGAGGATGATTATTCGATAGTAATTTAGTTGGTATAATACTGACTGTAGTTCCTTAGTGTCCTTAGGCGTCGGAAGGTTTTCGGCTGCGTGAATGTTCTGTGGTGTGGGCTGAATTCGTGACGCACTTAGGTCACGTCCTAGATATTTGACTTTTGGCCCAAACAAAGAGCATTTGTCCTTGTTTCACTTGAGACTGCCGTTCTGGAGCACAGCAAAAAGAGTATTTAGGTTGTTTGGTATATCATATTTATTTTTACATGTAATGATAATTTCATCCAAACAGTTTGCTCTTCTTAGCATATCCAGAGTCAGATATCCTACGTATCATTGAAAAACAACTGGAGTGCTGGCTATCGCAAACGGAAGCTGTTGTAGCGGAATAGTCCAAATGGGGTGTTGATCACTAGAATACTTTGTGATGCCTCGCCCAAAGGGAGTTGAAGGTAAGCATCCAGCGAGTAAGTTTTTGTGAAGATATTGCCCTCTGCAAGGCGCACCATGATTTCTTCGACCTTAGGAATATAGCAGATTTCGATGAAGGACTGGGCATTACGTGCATCCTTGAAATATTTAAAAACAGAGAGTGAACCATTTGGCTCTTGTACAATGACGATCGATATAGCCCATTGACTGTTGGGTATCGCTGTCAAGATACCTTCCTCCTGGAGCTCCATTTGTGCTTCTTCCTGAACGTAATAGGAATGTTTTGTGCCTTGAAGAATCGGTGTGTTGCTGACAGAACTAGGAAGAAAGGAGCCTCAAAACCTCTGACACCAGCAGAAGGTTGAGAAAAAAAATTAGTAGTATTTGTTGCATAAGGTTCATAAACCTGAGCTGGCTATCAACTGTTGTAGGCTGTTGCCAGTGTCATAGACTTCCAAGCCCAAGACGTTAAAAAGGTTCAAACCGAGAATGTTCGTGGTCCCCTGCAAGTTGAGCACGTGGATGCTTGCTGTGAAGATGATAGACCGGTACTGAATCCAAGCAATGAACTGTCCTTTGACTTCAACAGGGCTGTTGCTGAAACTATGGAGTTGTCTGAGAAAACCTGAAGTCGAAGTGAGTCTATGTGAAGAAAAGTCTTCCAAACAGTGATAGCCGTGGAAGAACACATATCAGTCTGGAACACAACGGGAATGTCATTTACTTCCTCTGTGAGAGTTAACAGCCTGTCGGAGATGGGAAGCATTACCTGGATGTGTGTAACGTCTGGCAAGTAAGCCTCGGTAACTTCATCTAATCCTGGATTCTGGGGATCCATACGGGCACAATACACGTTCATCTTGAGAGATGACTGACAGATTTCAGCTTTGTGTTTCGTTTAGCCGTAGGTGGAGCATTTTGGGCGGCGGTAATAACAGTGTTGCTGTGGATGCATTATGAGACAATTACATCCGGAGGGCAACCGCCGTGGATGTTATCCACCAGTCAGAGGCTTTCCCACGACGGACGACTCAGTTCAATGGCAGTGCAGTGGTTAGGGCTGAGACTGGGTAGTTGGGCGGGGAAGAAACACTTGAAAGAGGTTCTACAGCGCTGTTAAAGACCAGAGAAATTGTTCAAAAGTTCAAATTACGTGGAGGCAGGTCTCCAAAGTAGGATCTTTGAGTTTTAGTAAGTAATTGAGAAGATCTCTGTTTGGTGAGTGGATCAGAATAATGTCCCAGTCTAGGGAAGTTGAGTAAGACTGTTTACATTGGGGGTTCATACACTGAAAATGGCAGCCTCTGGACAAACCCTACAACATGGATATCCACTTCCTGTAGGATTTTGCAGCTAAAAAATTTGTAATGGGGAGTGGCAATATGCACTTATGGATCGAAATACCCTAGGAGGAAAGACTTCAAACGGTTGTATGTTCTGTAGAAAATAGAAGCCACTTCCTGCCTACGCCTGAGGTAAACATTGGCAGCTCCATGTTTGACAGTAACGAGAAACAGCATGGCATTGGTTGATGACCACTACTCTGGTAGGCGCCAGGCCCAGAGCACTCGGAGAAAGAAGAATGAGCTGGAGAGGCTTGAAGTTGGCCTAATTACTCGAATAGTGCCAGAATGCAGCTAGATCTATTTGAGGCCCCATGACCCGTAGAGGCAATCAGATCCGCGAGAATAGCGACCTCTGGTGACGCTCACACTATCACCTCCTGGCCTGGTGAGCATGCGCAATATTTTGTCTGTCAGCTGCTGATGTGACCCTTACGGCTTCACTGTGTTAGGTCACTCGCATGAGTCTGGTACAAGAAGGGTTGCTGGTATGTAGGGCCAACAGCCCATACACAGCAGGTTGTACAGTATACTTTACCGACATGCTAGTTTAAATTCACTTTGTGCGGAACAAACGATGATCTAAATTCGACAACATATAAAAATTTGAAGACTATTAATATTGGGATTGGTGCTGTACCTCTGCGATGAGTATATGGAATTCATTTGTTCCTTATATAACTGTTGTTCGACTGGAATTCTTTGCCAATTACAAAACATTATAGACCATGTAACAACACACGCAGAGCTTTTAAAGAAAAATCAATATAATTAAGCATTTAACTATGAAATTCCAAAATTAAAAAAATGAAAATAATATTGAAGCTTGTGCCTGGAACTTTATTACATTCTACTAAGATTCATAGTGTTCAAGGGAAGAGGAAGATGTGGGCAATGTATCATCACTATGAACTACCTTGGCGTTAGTTTCACAGATTCAGTTATTTAATTATTAGTGAAAGCCGGACAGAAAACAACTTAGGATGGCTGTATTAGAAAATAATTTGAATCCGTTTTTCTCGAATAATTAACTACAGGGAGTACCAATTACTATAAGACCATTAAGAGGGCTTAAAATACTCACATACGAATTTCAAATTCTTCGATTTCTTTCGTCTCAGTTAGTTGTAATGTCATAAGACAGTGAAGTGAATGTAACGTTTTCTTGGAGGAAACTCGGGAAATTATCAGAATAAAAGCCTTCAAAATTTGTTTTAAGAACCTCTGATTTGGAATAAGGGTTTTTCCATTAATTCGTAGTGCACCGCGAGCAACCTCAAAAAACTTCGTTTTAAACCCATAAGAGGCACTATGCTTATCAATACATTTCACTATCTCGTGGAAGGAATAATATATAACATAGGGAACTGATAAGTAAGTCCTTAAATGGAACTATAAATCTGTCACAACGTCGTACTGATATCAATAAAAAGTAACGTACTGTGTTAATTGACTGCCTCTTCAACATTGTTTTAAATACTTGTAAAGTGGCGATCGTCTGTACTCACTAACACCGTCTATTTATTACAGGTTATGGTCCCAAACCATAGACAACGTGATAAAAGAGACTGACAGAATTCATTCAGCAGATGACGTGACCATTTTCAATACAGGTTTTAATTCAAACGAGTCATGCAATTCGATTATGCTTTTTCTTCCAACACAACGTCACTCACGTGAAGGCAAACTACGCTTGCATTGTTTAGGTACCTGATGAAGGGTGTGGCCTTCCGATTTATCGGCATTTGGCTGACAGGCTATGATCGATTTCGTTCCAGATCGTCGCCTTCCCTCGCCCTCCATTCCCACCGTCCTGCTTCATCCATCACTTTAGCAACGAGAGAGCCGTGCGTTTTCTAAGTGTACGCATATGCTGTCAACGAACATGTTTGTTGAAATCACTTTGTCGCACTAAAAATAAACTAAATTTGATTCTCCTTTTCAATTAGAGATGAAAAAGTTCCATGTACCAAACTTAATCTAAATAACACTGTGGCCTGACCAAATAGGTGTGCGAGAAAGAATTGTGTTATAACTTGCCCATCAGATATATGGAAGACTAAACATTTACCTAGATTCATATAACATTCCAGCTGAAATTTTTAAAAATAAAGATAAATATTTATCTCACAGAAACTTGTTGTTGTACAAGTAATTTAACATACTGCACAGATCAAGTCATAAAGTATTGTTTGCTATACTTGTTTAACCACGATGATCAGCACTGCGTCGAGCGGGGCTTTTAAACTGTAGACTGTTTCCATCAGGATAATGAGTATCTTGGATTAGCATCTGGCGAAAGAAAACGGCCAATGTAAATTAAATTACACACTACCTGTTGCTAGATTCTGTTCATTAACTACAACGGCCAGTGTGTCCCCGGTGGGCTATGATTGCTTTTCCTAAAGTAATCATTACGGATTTAGAGTTCTGCGCTCTTAACCTCATGAATGAACATAGTTAATGTGTACAGCAAATAAAAAATCCTTTATACATATAGTACTAAGTTTACTATGACAAGTATTAGTGCTAGAGTGACTTTGTTTCTGCTGTAATAATAGTCATATATGACATGCTGTTGCGACTGTGTGCAACTTGGTCACGGAGAGTCAACATTTTGACCACGATGGGTTCGATACGTACATAGTGACAAAAGGAAACTGATTCTGTGAACTCTTTTATATGATGCCATCTTAGTTGGAGGACTGATGTACTGGGGGTGAGACGGCCGAAATGGCCGTGCGGTTCTAGGCGCTACAGTCTGGAACCGCGAGACCGCGACGGTCGCAGGTTCGAACCCTGCCTCGGGCATGGATGTGTGCGTTGTCCTTAGGTTAGTTAGGTTCTACATCTACATCTACATCCATACTCCGAAAGCCATCTGACGGTGTGTGGCGGAGGGTACCTAGAGTACCTCAATCGGTTCTCCCTTTTATTCCAGTCTCGTGTTGTTCGTGGAAAGGATTGTCGGTATGCTTCTGTGTGGGCGCTAATCTCTCTGATTTTATCGTCATGATCTCTTCGCGAGATATACGTAGGAGGGAGCAATATACTGCTTGACTCTTCGGTGAAGGTATGTTCTCGAAACTTTAACAAAAGCCCGTACCGAGCTACTGAGCGTCTCTCCTGCAGACTCTTCCACTGGAGTTTATCTATCATCCCCGTAACGCTTTCGCGATTACTAAATGATCCTGTAACGAAGCGCGCTGCTCTCCGTTGCATCTTCTCTCTCTCTCTTCTATCAACCCTATCTGGTACACATCCCACACTGCTGAGAAGTATTCAAGCAATGGGCGAACAAGGGTACTGTAACCTATTTCCTTTGTTTTCGGATTGCATTTCCTTAGGACTCTTCAAATGAATCTCAGTATGGCATCTGCTTTACCGACGAACAACTTTATACGAACATTCCATTTTAGATCACTCGTAATGCGTACTCCGAGATAATTTATGGAATTAACTGCTTCCAGTTGCTGACCTGCTATTTTGTAACTAAATGATAAGGGATCTATCTTTCTATGTATTCGCATCACATTACACTAGTCTACATTGAGATTCAATTGTCATTCCCTGCACCATGCGTCAATTCGCTGCAGATCCTCCTGCATTTCAGTACAATTTTCCATTGTTACAACATCTCGATACACCACAGCATCATCTGCAAAAAGCCTCAGTGAACGTCCGATGTCATCCACAAGGTCATTTATGTATATTGTGAATAGCAACGGTCCTATGACACTCCCCTGCGGCACACCTGAAATCACTCTTACTTCGGAGGACTTCTCTCCATTACGAATGACATGCTGCGTTCTGTTATCTAGGAACTCTTCAATCCAATCACACAATTGGTCTGATAGTCCATATGCTCTTACTTTGTTCATTAAACGACTGTGGGGAACTGTATCGAACGCCTTGCGGAAGTCAAGAAACACGGCATCTACCTGGGAACCCGTGTCTATGGCCCTCTCAGTCTCGTGGATGAATAGCGCGAGCTGGGTTTCACACGACCGTCTTTTTCGAAACCCATGCTGATTCTTACAGAGTAGATTTCTAGTCTGCAGAAAAGTCATTATACTCGAACATAATACGTGTTCCAAAATTCTACAACTGATCGACGTTAGAGATATAGGTCTATAGTTCTGCACATCTGTTCGACCTCCCTTCTTGAAAACGGGGATGACCTGTGCCCTTTTCCAATCCTTTGGAACGCTTCGCTCTTCTAGAGACCTACGGTACACCGCTGCAAGAAGGGGGGCAAGTTCCTTCGCGTACTCTGTGTAAAATCGAACTGGTATCCCATCAGGTCCAGCGGCCTTTCTTCTTTTGAGCGATTTTAATTGTTTCTCTATCCCTCTGTCGTCTATTTCGATATCTACCATTTTGTCATCTGTGCGACAATCTAGAGAAGGAACTACAGTGCAGTCTTCCTTTGTGAAACAGCTTTGGAAAAAGACACTTTGTATCTAGGCTTTTGATCTGTCATCCTCTGTTTCAGTACCATTTTGGTCACGGAGTGTCTGGACATTTTGTTTTGATCCACCTACCGCTTTGACATAAGACCAACATTTCTTCGGATTTTCAGCCAAGTCAGTACATAGAACATTACTTTCGAGTTCATTGAACGCCTCTCGCATAGCCCTCCTCACACTACATTTCGCTTAACGTAATTTTTGTTTATCTGCAAGGCTTTGGCTATGTTTATGTTTGCTGTGAAGTTCCCTTTGCTTCCGCAGCAATTTTCTAACTTGGTTGTTGTACCACGGTGGCTCTTTTCCATCTCTTACGATCTTGCTTGGCACATACTCATCTAACGCATATTGTACCATGGTTTTGAACTTTGTCCACTGATCCTCAACACTATCTGTACTTGAGACAAAACTTTTGTGTTGAGCCGTCAGGTACTCTGTAATCTGCTTTTTGTCACTTTTCCTGAACAGAAAAATCTTCCTACCTTTTTTAATATTTCTATTTACGGCTGAAATCATCGATGCAGTAAGCGCTTTATGATCGCTGATTCCCTGTTCTGCGTTAACTGTTTCAAATAGTTTGGGTCTGTTTGTCACCAGAAGGTCCAGTATGTTATCGCCACGAGTCGGTTCTCTGTTTAACTGCTCAAGGTAGTTTTCAGATAAAGCACTTAAAAAACTTTCACTGGATTCTTTGTCCCTGCCACCCGTCATTAACGTTTGAGTCTCCCAGTCTATATCCGGCAAATTGAAATCTCCACCCATAACTATAACGTCGTGGGGAAATCTACTCCAAATATTTTCCAAATTATCCTTCAGGTGCTCAGCCACAACAGCTGCTGAGCCAGGGGGCCTATAGAGACATCAAATTACCATGTCTGAGCCTGCTTTAACCGTGGCCTTCACCCAAATTATTTCACATTTCGGATCTTCGTCAATTTCCTTCGATAATATAGCGCTTCTTATAGCTATAAACACGCCTCCCCCTTCACTGTCCGGCCTGTCTCTGCGGTATACATTCCAATCTGAGTTTAGGATTTCGTTACTGTTTACGTCTGGTTTCAGCCAACTTTCTGTCCCTAGTACTATATGGGCATTGTGACCGTTTATTAATGGGAGCAGTTCTGGGACCTTTGTATAGACGCTCCTGCAGTTTACTATTAGCACATTAATATTGTTATTCTCTGTTACATTTTGCCTACTCCTACCTTGCTGCGTCTCAGGGGGTGTCTTGTCGGGCCTAGGGAGGGAATTCAGTATCCTAAAAACCCACATGTGCACTCCACACGTACTCCGCTACCTTTGTAGCCGCTTCCGACGTGTAGTGCACGCCTGACCTATTCAGGGGGACCCTACATTTCTCCACCCGATAGCGGAGGTCGAGAAATTTGCACCCCAGATCTGCGCAGAATCGTCTGAACCTCTGGTTTAAGCCTTCTACTCGGCTCCAAACCAGAGGACTGCGATCGGTTCTGGGAACGATAATACAAATAGTTAGCTCAGATTCCACCCCTCGAGCGAGGCTTTCCGCTTTCACCAATTCCGCCAACCGTCTGTACGAACTAAGTAGTTCTAAGTTGTAGAGGACTCGTGACCTCAGAAGTTGAGTCTCATAATGCTCAGAGATATTTGAGCCATTTACTAAGGTTGGACAAAAATAGGAAAACATCAAAACCACGACAAATTACCATACCTGGTAAGGTGTAAGAAAACTGTTCCCTGGCCGAGCGGTTCTAGGCGCTTCAGTCTGGAACTGCGCATACCGCTACGGTCGCAGGTTCGAATCCTGCCTCGTGCATGGATGTGTGTGATGTCCTTAGGTTAGTTAGGTTTAAGTACTTCTAAGTCTAGGGGACTGATGACTTCAGATGTTAAGTCCCATAGTGCTCAGAGCCAGCCAAAACTGTTGGCATTCTGAACAGATTCTGATTGTCTCGGAATGGCAGTTTATAAGTCTCGTATTTTTTTCAAGGTAATCGCACACCAAACTTCCTGCTAAACAGCGACAAGGTCTGGTAGCGATGATTGAGGTGGACAGCGATCACGCAACCTCCTCTCCAAAGTAGGCCACAGACCCTCAGTATTATTGAGATCTGGCGACTGTGGTGGACAGGACAGATAGACAATTCATTCCAGTGGTCACAAGATCAGTCGTGGACGATGCGAGTTGTGTAAACGGGGGCCATGTCGTCTTGCAACACAGCATAACTTTTGGGGAACAAACATCGTACCACGGGATGGACCTGACCAAGTAGTTGCGTCACGTAATCCTTGTAGTGATGCGACCATGCAGAGTACCCATGGGTCCCATGGATTACCACGACATGGCTGACCAAATTATCACCGAATCCCCGCCATGTTTCACTCTCGGGACGCCTCCTTGGCCAAAAGCTGGAAACAGCGTGCAGTAAGACTCATTCGAACAAATGATTTTGTTCAAATGTGCGTGAAACCTTATGGGACTTAACTGCTAAGGTCATCAGTCCCTAAGCTTAAAAACTACTTAACCTAAATTATCCTAAAGACAAACACAAACACCCATGCCCGAGGGAGGACTCGAACCTCCGCTGGGATCAGCCACACAGTCCATGACCCGCGCGGCAAATGATTTTCTTTCAATGCTCAGTAGTGCAGGTTTTATTGCTCTGGCACCACATTTTCCTGTTACGAGCATTTGCATCACTGATGTGTGCATTTCAAATTCCAGCTCGCTCTGCAATTCTTTCCATACAGTGCCCCTTCTTGTCGTTTTAACGCTAACAGAGTGAGCGAGTACGACAATCAGTTCTTCAGTGACTCTTGCAGCTATCGTCCCTGAAGGCTTCGTCACAAGCATGAGTCGAATTCCATTAGACATTTTTCCATAACAACTTTGGAAGCGGTTCTGCTATGGCACAGAGGATGATTATTCGATAGTAATTTAGTTGGTATAATACTGACTGTAGTTCCTTAGTGTCCTTAGGCGTCGGAAGGTTTTCGGCTGCGTGAATGTTCTGTGGTGTGGGCTGAATTCGTGACGCACTTAGGTCACGTCCTAGATATTTGACTTTTGGCCCAAACAAAGAGCATTTGTCCTTGTTTCACTTGAGACTGCCGTTCTGGAGCACAGCAAAAAGAGTATTTAGGTTGTTTGGTATATCATATTTATTTTTACATGTAATGATAATTTCATCCAAACAGTTTGCTCTTCTTAGCATATCCAGAGTCAGATATCCTACGTATCATTGAAAAACAACTGGAGTGCTGGCTATCGCAAACGGAAGCTGTTGTAGCGGAATAGTCCAAATGGGGTGTTGATCACTAGAATACTTTGTGATGCCTCGCCCAAAGGGAGTTGAAGGTAAGCATCCAGCGAGTAAGTTTTTGTGAAGATATTGCCCTCTGCAAGGCGCACCATGATTTCTTCGACCTTAGGAATATAGCAGATTTCGATGAAGGACTGGGCATTACGTGCATCCTTGAAATATTTAAAAACAGAGAGTGAACCATTTGGCTCTTGTACAATGACGATCGATATAGCCCATTGACTGTTGGGTATCGCTGTCAAGATACCTTCCTCCTGGAGCTCCATTTGTGCTTCTTCCTGAACGTAATAGGAATGTTTTGTGCCTTGAAGAATCGGTGTGTTGCTGACAGAACTAGGAAGAAAGGAGCCTCAAAACCTCTGACACCAGCAGAAGGTTGAGAAAAAAAATTAGTAGTATTTGTTGCATAAGGTTCATAAACCTGAGCTGGCTATCAACTGTTGTAGGCTGTTGCCAGTGTCATAGACTTCCAAGCCCAAGACGTTAAAAAGGTTCAAACCGAGAATGTTCGTGGTCCCCTGCAAGTTGAGCACGTGGATGCTTGCTGTGAAGATGATAGACCGGTACTGAATCCAAGCAATGAACTGTCCTTTGACTTCAACAGGGCTGTTGCTGAAACTATGGAGTTGTCTGAGAAAACCTGAAGTCGAAGTGAGTCTATGTGAAGAAAAGTCTTCCAAACAGTGATAGCCGTGGAAGAACACATATCAGTCTGGAACACAACGGGAATGTCATTTACTTCCTCTGTGAGAGTTAACAGCCTGTCGGAGATGGGAAGCATTACCTGGATGTGTGTAACGTCTGGCAAGTAAGCCTCGGTAACTTCATCTAATCCTGGATTCTGGGGATCCATACGGGCACAATACACGTTCATCTTGAGAGATGACTGACAGATTTCAGCTTTGTGTTTCGTTTAGCCGTAGGTGGAGCATTTTGGGCGGCGGTAATAACAGTGTTGCTGTGGATGCATTATGAGACAATTACATCCGGAGGGCAACCGCCGTGGATGTTATCCACCAGTCAGAGGCTTTCCCACGACGGACGACTCAGTTCAATGGCAGTGCAGTGGTTAGGGCTGAGACTGGGTAGTTGGGCGGGGAAGAAACACTTGAAAGAGGTTCTACAGCGCTGTTAAAGACCAGAGAAATTGTTCAAAAGTTCAAATTACGTGGAGGCAGGTCTCCAAAGTAGGATCTTTGAGTTTTAGTAAGTAATTGAGAAGATCTCTGTTTGGTGAGTGGATCAGAATAATGTCCCAGTCTAGGGAAGTTGAGTAAGACTGTTTACATTGGGGGTTCATACACTGAAAATGGCAGCCTCTGGACAAACCCTACAACATGGATATCCACTTCCTGTAGGATTTTGCAGCTAAAAAATTTGTAATGGGGAGTGGCAATATGCACTTATGGATCGAAATACCCTAGGAGGAAAGACTTCAAACGGTTGTATGTTCTGTAGAAAATAGAAGCCACTTCCTGCCTACGCCTGAGGTAAACATTGGCAGCTCCATGTTTGACAGTAACGAGAAACAGCATGGCATTGGTTGATGACCACTACTCTGGTAGGCGCCAGGCCCAGAGCACTCGGAGAAAGAAGAATGAGCTGGAGAGGCTTGAAGTTGGCCTAATTACTCGAATAGTGCCAGAATGCAGCTAGATCTATTTGAGGCCCCATGACCCGTAGAGGCAATCAGATCCGCGAGAATAGCGACCTCTGGTGACGCTCACACTATCACCTCCTGGCCTGGTGAGCATGCGCAATATTTTGTCTGTCAGCTGCTGATGTGACCCTTACGGCTTCACTGTGTTAGGTCACTCGCATGAGTCTGGTACAAGAAGGGTTGCTGGTATGTAGGGCCAACAGCCCATACACAGCAGGTTGTACAGTATACTTTACCGACATGCTAGTTTAAATTCACTTTGTGCGGAACAAACGATGATCTAAATTCGACAACATATAAAAATTTGAAGACTATTAATATTGGGATTGGTGCTGTACCTCTGCGATGAGTATATGGAATTCATTTGTTCCTTATATAACTGTTGTTCGACTGGAATTCTTTGCCAATTACAAAACATTATAGACCATGTAACAACACACGCAGAGCTTTTAAAGAAAAATCAATATAATTAAGCATTTAACTATGAAATTCCAAAATTAAAAAAATGAAAATAATATTGAAGCTTGTGCCTGGAACTTTATTACATTCTACTAAGATTCATAGTGTTCAAGGGAAGAGGAAGATGTGGGCAATGTATCATCACTATGAACTACCTTGGCGTTAGTTTCACAGATTCAGTTATTTAATTATTAGTGAAAGCCGGACAGAAAACAACTTAGGATGGCTGTATTAGAAAATAATTTGAATCCGTTTTTCTCGAATAATTAACTACAGGGAGTACCAATTACTATAAGACCATTAAGAGGGCTTAAAATACTCACATACGAATTTCAAATTCTTCGATTTCTTTCGTCTCAGTTAGTTGTAATGTCATAAGACAGTGAAGTGAATGTAACGTTTTCTTGGAGGAAACTCGGGAAATTATCAGAATAAAAGCCTTCAAAATTTGTTTTAAGAACCTCTGATTTGGAATAAGGGTTTTTCCATTAATTCGTAGTGCACCGCGAGCAACCTCAAAAAACTTCGTTTTAAACCCATAAGAGGCACTATGCTTATCAATACATTTCACTATCTCGTGGAAGGAATAATATATAACATAGGGAACTGATAAGTAAGTCCTTAAATGGAACTATAAATCTGTCACAACGTCGTACTGATATCAATAAAAAGTAACGTACTGTGTTAATTGACTGCCTCTTCAACATTGTTTTAAATACTTGTAAAGTGGCGATCGTCTGTACTCACTAACACCGTCTATTTATTACAGGTTATGGTCCCAAACCATAGACAACGTGATAAAAGAGACTGACAGAATTCATTCAGCAGATGACGTGACCATTTTCAATACAGGTTTTAATTCAAACGAGTCATGCAATTCGATTATGCTTTTTCTTCCAACACAACGTCACTCACGTGAAGGCAAACTACGCTTGCATTGTTTAGGTACCTGATGAAGGGTGTGGCCTTCCGATTTATCGGCATTTGGCTGACAGGCTATGATCGATTTCGTTCCAGATCGTCGCCTTCCCTCGCCCTCCATTCCCACCGTCCTGCTTCATCCATCACTTTAGCAACGAGAGAGCCGTGCGTTTTCTAAGTGTACGCATATGCTGTCAACGAACATGTTTGTTGAAATCACTTTGTCGCACTAAAAATAAACTAAATTTGATTCTCCTTTTCAATTAGAGATGAAAGAGTTGTTTAATCCACCTACCGCTTTGACATAAGACCAACATTTCTTCGGATTTTCAGCCAAGTCAGTACATAGAACATTACTTTCGAGTTCATTGAACGCCTCTCGCATAGCCCTCCTCACACTACATTTCGCTTAACGTAATTTTTGTTTATCTGCAAGGCTTTGGCTATGTTTATGTTTGCTGTGAAGTTCCCTTTGCTTCCGCAGCAATTTTCTAACTTGGTTGTTGTACCACGGTGGCTCTTTTCCATCTCTTACGATCTTGCTTGGCACATACTCATCTAACGCATATTGTACCATGGTTTTGAACTTTGTCCACTGATCCTCAACACTATCTGTACTTGAGACAAAACTTTTGTGTTGAGCCGTCAGGTACTCTGTAATCTGCTTTTTGTCACTTTTCCTGAACAGAAAAATCTTCCTACCTTTTTTAATATTTCTATTTACGGCTGAAATCATCGATGCAGTAAGCGCTTTATGATCGCTGATTCCCTGTTCTGCGTTAACTGTTTCAAATAGTTTGGGTCTGTTTGTCACCAGAAGGTCCAGTATGTTATCGCCACGAGTCGGTTCTCTGTTTAACTGCTCAAGGTAGTTTTCAGATAAAGCACTTAAAAAACTTTCACTGGATTCTTTGTCCCTGCCACCCGTCATTAACGTTTGAGTCTCCCAGTCTATATCCGGCAAATTGAAATCTCCACCCATAACTATAACGTCGTGGGGAAATCTACTCCAAATATTTTCCAAATTATCCTTCAGGTGCTCAGCCACAACAGCTGCTGAGCCAGGGGGCCTATAGAGACATCAAATTACCATGTCTGAGCCTGCTTTAACCGTGGCCTTCACCCAAATTATTTCACATTTCGGATCTTCGTCAATTTCCTTCGATAATATAGCGCTTCTTATAGCTATAAACACGCCTCCCCCTTCACTGTCCGGCCTGTCTCTGCGGTATACATTCCAATCTGAGTTTAGGATTTCGTTACTGTTTACGTCTGGTTTCAGCCAACTTTCTGTCCCTAGTACTATATGGGCATTGTGACCGTTTATTAATGGGAGCAGTTCTGGGACCTTTGTATAGACGCTCCTGCAGTTTACTATTAGCACATTAATATTGTTATTCTCTGTTACATTTTGCCTACTCCTACCTTGCTGCGTCTCAGGGGGTGTCTTGTCGGGCCTAGGGAGGGAATTCAGTATCCTAAAAACCCACATGTGCACTCCACACGTACTCCGCTACCTTTGTAGCCGCTTCCGACGTGTAGTGCACGCCTGACCTATTCAGGGGGACCCTACATTTCTCCACCCGATAGCGGAGGTCGAGAAATTTGCACCCCAGATCTGCGCAGAATCGTCTGAACCTCTGGTTTAAGCCTTCTACTCGGCTCCAAACCAGAGGACTGCGATCGGTTCTGGGAACGATAATACAAATAGTTAGCTCAGATTCCACCCCTCGAGCGAGGCTTTCCGCTTTCACCAATTCCGCCAACCGTCTGTACGAACTAAGTAGTTCTAAGTTGTAGAGGACTCGTGACCTCAGAAGTTGAGTCTCATAATGCTCAGAGATATTTGAGCCATTTACTAAGGTTGGACAAAAATAGGAAAACATCAAAACCACGACAAATTACCATACCTGGTAAGGTGTAAGAAAACTGTTCCCTGGCCGAGCGGTTCTAGGCGCTTCAGTCTGGAACTGCGCATACCGCTACGGTCGCAGGTTCGAATCCTGCCTCGTGCATGGATGTGTGTGATGTCCTTAGGTTAGTTAGGTTTAAGTACTTCTAAGTCTAGGGGACTGATGACTTCAGATGTTAAGTCCCATAGTGCTCAGAGCCAGCCAAAACTGTTGGCATTCTGAACAGATTCTGATTGTCTCGGAATGGCAGTTTATAAGTCTCGTATTTTTTTCAAGGTAATCGCACACCAAACTTCCTGCTAAACAGCGACAAGGTCTGGTAGCGATGATTGAGGTGGACAGCGATCACGCAACCTCCTCTCCAAAGTAGGCCACAGACCCTCAGTATTATTGAGATCTGGCGACTGTGGTGGACAGGACAGATAGACAATTCATTCCAGTGGTCACAAGATCAGTCGTGGACGATGCGAGTTGTGTAAACGGGGGCCATGTCGTCTTGCAACACAGCATAACTTTTGGGGAACAAACATCGTACCACGGGATGGACCTGACCAAGTAGTTGCGTCACGTAATCCTTGTAGTGATGCGACCATGCAGAGTACCCATGGGTCCCATGGATTACCACGACATGGCTGACCAAATTATCACCGAATCCCCGCCATGTTTCACTCTCGGGACGCCTCCTTGGCCAAAAGCTGGAAACAGCGTGCAGTAAGACTCATTCGAACAAATGATTTTGTTCAAATGTGCGTGAAACCTTATGGGACTTAACTGCTAAGGTCATCAGTCCCTAAGCTTAAAAACTACTTAACCTAAATTATCCTAAAGACAAACACAAACACCCATGCCCGAGGGAGGACTCGAACCTCCGCTGGGATCAGCCACACAGTCCATGACCCGCGCGGCAAATGATTTTCTTTCAATGCTCAGTAGTGCAGGTTTTATTGCTCTGGCACCACATTTTCCTGTTACGAGCATTTGCATCACTGATGTGTGCATTTCAAATTCCAGCTCGCTCTGCAATTCTTTCCATACAGTGCCCCTTCTTGTCGTTTTAACGCTAACAGAGTGAGCGAGTACGACAATCAGTTCTTCAGTGACTCTTGCAGCTATCGTCCCCTTACTTTTCATCACAGTCCTCTTCAATGACCGTCCGTCGCGATCATTCAACAGCTATTTTCTCCCGCATTGGGGCTTATCGGATGACATTTTTCCGCTTTTCCTGTACGCGACATAAGTCTTCAATATGGTATTTCTTGAAACTCCAAACACTGTATCTGCCTTGATTATGGAAGCACACAGCATACGAGCACTTCCAGCCCGGGTGGCCGTGCGGTTCTAGGCGCTACAGTCTGGAACCGCACGACCACTACGGTCGCAGGTTCGAATCCTTCCTCGGGCATGGATGTGTGTGATATCCTTAGGTTAATTAGGTTTAAGTAGTTCTAAGTTCTAGGGGACTGATGACCTCAGAAGTTAAGTCCCATAGTGCTCAGAGCCATACGACCACCTACAATTTGCTTATGTATGAATTCACTTAGTTCCGACATTATGCCCTCCCAACTACACAGAACACTGTTCTGACCACCACTGACACGTGCAACATATTGAGGACATTCCTCAGGTGCCGTTCGTGGTCAGATACAACAGTGCCACCAGCACACTTGGCTAGTCTGTATTTATGTACAAGCTTGCATTTCTCGGGTTGTTTCCATATTTTTGTAAATCATCTGTAATTGTATTGTGGATTGTGTTAGAATTGTTAACATAGAGTCAGTTATTTGATCCACGGATGAAATGGAAGAATATCAGCGCCTGGTTTAAAGAAAGACCATAGCAACGATTTCATGTATCACCACTACTAGGATGACCCAAACAAAATCAGTATGCAAAAACAAATAAAATAAAAGAAATAAATAAAAAATAAAAAAATGAAGGAGTAGTAATTCTTCTGCATAGCTGGCAGTTCTTACGGCAATCGGACAGTAATATTTTCAAAGTTCCCAAGCATGCACAACCGTTAAAATTATCATATTTTAAAAATATTGTACTTATGAGGAGAAGCGTTAATTAGTTTTTATATGTTCATTTTTGCATTATCTGGGGACAAAATCTCGCATTTCACACCGCGTGATAATATGATCAGCCAAGGGAGTCAATCTTTGAGACTGGGGCTTAATTTATTTTCGAAATGAATCGCGTCAGTCTAAAGAAGCCAATGTTGTGCACATTAAATTCACACGACAAAGTAAAATAAGTCTCGAAAGAAAGAAGCAACTGCTAGAAGAAATTACAGAAAGTTATCAAAGTAATTTGTTAGCTAAAATATTATTTATATAATAAAAGTAACACCATTCTGGTTTTGAGCACTAATGGTGTTATTTTCTGCCAGGTTTCGAGACAAAGTTTCGTTGTGGAAACTGTTATAAGCATCTCTCATTGAAGTCCGCGCAAAATTTCTAGCTTCTGTAAGAGATCGCCAATCTTGGGGACTTCGCGTCTCTTTAAATTTGACATGTTTTTCTCGTTGTTTCTGAAACAGTGTTCTGACCTGTTTTGTGTACCAAAAAGGATCAGCCCTGTCGTTTGTTAATTTATTCGGTATAAATCTCTCAATTGCTGCTGCAGATACAATTTTGTGGACTCAACCCACATCTGGTCTACACTTATATCATTAATTTGGAAGGAGTGGACATTGTCTCTCAGGAAGGTGTAAAGTGAGTTTTTATCTGCTTTCTGCTTTTTTTGAATAGGTATATTTTTCGTTTATTTTTGGAGGATTTGGGGGCTACAATATTCAATCTCGCTACGACAACCATATGTTCACTAATCCCTGTATCTATTTTGATGCTCGTTATTAACTAAGGATTATTTGTTGCTATTTGCACACCAGCAGCTTGCAAAAGCCGACAGCTGCCGACAGCTGCCAAAAGCCAACAGCCGCTGAAAGCCGACATTGTTCAGTGCAGGGCTCAGAACTCTGATTCACAGGAGCTGTATCCTGACATGGAAACACCTGAAGACTGTTTCCAGTATGCACGGTTACACAGAAGGACACATTCATGAGATGCATTAACAGTCGCAAGTGTAAAAGGAGGAAATGCAAGGTGAACGTGGGAAAGCCGTTACTATTGCGTTACTTACACATGGTGACGTATTATTCTGATAAATTGGACTAAAGGTAAAGGGACTCAGAAATCAGGCTATTTTCTACCCTCTTACAGAAACGTAGGAAGTACACAAGAAAAACTGAAAGTGTTAAGTACTGCCTAGGATTACACACGTTCAGGGTATATCAGATATCATACCAGTTGGATATGATGTCTGAAGAGTAACCGGAGCTCACAACTGAAGAGCGCTGCAGCGATAAACAAAATCGAACCTGGCTTTAACAGCCAAACAAGTCTGCAATCGCAGAGCATTGTCCTGAAAACCTTCGAGGAATCAATCACAATTCTGCAAAGTATCTACCTCATACATCTACATCCACATGATGTTCCGAAAATCCTGTTACAAGCTTATAGGACTTGTAGAGGGGTATGAGTACATAATAGTTCGAATAGGAACCCGTGTCCGGAAAAGTACCGTTTCCGTGCTACAGCCGTCAGAAAACATGTTTGCTAGGTGGGTACGGTTGAGGGTGGTTACGTGGGATCGGCTGTGCCTTTTGACGTCCATCCTACTTCTCTGACCTGGTTCGAGCCTCACTGACGTGTCTGTGAGTGTCAGAGCAATGTGGTTGAGAACACGTTTGCAGCATACACCGACATGGTCCTTCCGAATGGCAAACCTCACAGTGTTGGAAGAGTTGCTCATCGCCTTTATCAGGATCGTTTTCCACAACGTCCGACTCCATCGCATATCCTTTCCGCCACAATTACAAGCGTGTCTGTGGTGCTCAAAGAAGACGCCGTACACCCGAATTGGAAGAGGACGCATTCTATTACGTTGAAGGAAACCCGTCAACGATTGCACGAGCAGTGTCTTTGGTTATTAATGAGTGAAATTGTGAAACAAGTGATGTACGGAATCACACCGAATCAATTACTTGTAAAAGCGATCACGTAATAACATGTTTTCAAATGGCTGTATCACGGAAACGCTACGTTTCCGGGCATGGGCTCCAATTCAAAGTATCATCTACTCACTCCCATCTACGAGTCGCAGAACTGGAATATACGAACGTCCTGTGTCTCCGCAAGCCATCTTATTGTGTGGGGCGGAGGGTATTTTGTGAACCACTAGTTTTCCCCATTTTCTGTCCCATTTTCCGAATGGTGAGTGAGAAGAGTGGTTGTTGGTAAGCCTCTGTGTGAACTCGTATTTCTCCAATCTTACCTTCATGTACTTATTGCGAAATTTACGTAGGAGGAAGCAATATACTGGTTGCGTCCTCTATGAACGTATACTCTCGGAACTATACCTGCGAAGCATACCCTCATGCACAACGTCTCTCTTGTAGCGTCTTCTAATGTAGTTGGATGAGCATTACCCTGGTTCTTTCGCGCTTACTGAACGCGACTATGACAAAGCGCGTTGTTCGTCTTTTTATCTTCTGTATCTCCTGGTAAAGTTCCCAGACTGCTGAGTGTTCTGTAAGCTACCTCGTCCGTGAGTGGTCTGCAATTCCTGAGAATTCTTCATGTAAATATCAGTCTGCTCTATGCCTTTATTGAGATTAGTTTTATCTAGTCACTAGCGGAGTACCCAGCGTTGCTGGGGTATGGATTTATTCCGGTTACCTCTTAGTCCATCTCCTCTTTCCCCCTGTCTCTGTCCATCTTCCTCCCACCTCGCTGTGGCCATCTTTTCCTCCCCATTGCCTCTCTCCATCTCCTCCTCTTTCCTTTCTCCCCCCATCTGTGTCCATCTCCTCAACCCCCTCTCTCTGTACACCTTGTCCTCCCCCACTCTCTGCCATTTGCTCTTGCCCCTTTCTCCACCCATCTCCACTCCCCATCTCCTGTCTATCTCCTCCTTCCTCACCCACAGTTCACGCCCTCCCCTCCTCCTCCCTTTCCATCTTCTCCTGTTTTGTTTTCATTATCTGTCCATCTCCTCCTCTCCCCTGCCTCTGTTCATCTCTTCTTCTTCCCATTTTCTGTCCATTTCGTCCTCCCCTTCTTCTCATCCATCTTTTCCACCTCCCTCTCTCTGCCCATCTCTTCCTTCCCACTATCTCTCTCCATCGCCTCCTCTTTCCTTTCTCCATCCATCTCCTCCTCTACCCTCTACCTGTTCATTTCCCCCTCTCTTTGTCAATGTCCTCCTCCTTGTTCTTTATCCATCTTGTCCTTTCTTCTTTTCATCTGTCCATCTCCTGCTCCCTCCTTCTCTCTCCACATTATCACCTGCGCCCCAGTAGATGTTTGTGCTTCTTGCTGCCACAGTATTTCTTTCCAGAACGTAACTAATGCGTGCACCAGATTTTGTTGAAATTGTTCCAGGGGCTTAGGATCAGTTTTTACTCGAGCCTTAACGTATTTCACACGAATCTGTAAACATTTCTAGCTAATTTCGCCTTGCGGTTTCATTTTCAAGCAGCACAATGTTTGTGACGTCATATATCCTGAGCTATATGTCGTACAATGATATAAATCTGTGGTATTTGTGAATACTATCTGAAAATGTGTCGCAAATACAGTTAGTAGTGAAGAATTAATAAATTAAAGTGTCATACTTAATGCAGCTGTTTTACTGCATACAGAGTGAAAGTGTAGTAAGCGATGAACTTTTCTCTTTTCATCATTTTGTGGGAGTTGTCAATGAGAAAAAGTTTAGTAAAGATTGAAAGTGGATGTAAAGTTCATAACAAGTCACTACGTGCCTTGTTCTCTGATATTGATTGACTGAAGCATGGGTATTTGATCGTCGTGGGCTTCGCAGCTTTTTCACCTCCGCCACACTACATCATTGTGTCAGATAGGTGGTATCCCCCCCCCCCCCCCCCCCCAGGGATTCTTTCCAGACAGTAAGGGTTATGTGAACCACGTTTGGTTGAAAGCGTTCCAATGGTTTAGTAGGAAATGTGGAACATATGTATACATATCCATATTTATAATACACTCCTGGAAATTGAAATAAGAACACCGTGAATTCATTGTCCCAGGAAGGGGAAACTTTATTGACACATTCCTGGGGTCAGATACATCACATGATCACAATGGCAGAACCACAGGCACATAGACACAGGCAACAGAGCATGCACAATGTCGGCACTAGTACAGTGGCCGGCCGCGGTGGTCTCGCGGTTCTAGGCGCGCAGTCCGGAACCGCGCGACTGCTACGGTCGCAGGTTCGAATCCTGCCTCGGGCATGGATGTGTGTGATGTCCTTAGGTTAGTTAGGTTTAAGTAGTTCTAAGTTCTAGGGGACTAATGACCACAGTAGTTGAGTCCCATAGTGCTCAGAGCCATTTGAACCATTTGAACTAGTACAGTGTATATTCACCTTTCGCAGCAATTCACGCTGCTATTCTCCCATGGAGACGATCGTAGAGATGCTGGATGTAGTCCTGTGGAACGGCTTGCCATGCCATTTCTACCTGGCGCCTCAGTTGGACCAGCGTTCGTGCTGGACGTGCAGACCGCGTGAGACGACGCTTCATCCAGTCCCAAACATGCTCAATGGGGGACAGATCCGGAGATCTTGCTGGCCAGGGTAGTTGACTTACACCTTCTTCTAGAGCACGTTGGGTGGCACGGGATACATGCGGACGTGCATTGTCCTGTTGGAACAGCAAGTTCCCTTGCCGGTCTAGGAATGGTATAACGATGGGTTCGATGACGGTTTGGATGTACCGTACACTATTCAGTGTCCCCTCGTCGATCACCAGAGGTGTACAGCCAGTGTAGAAGATCGCTCCCCACACCATGATGCCGGGTGTTGGCCCTGTGTGCCTCAGTCGTATGCAGTCCTGATTGTGGCGCTCACCTGCACGGCGCCAAACACGCATACGACCATCATTGGCACCAAGGTAGAAGCGACTCTCATCGCTGGAGACGACACGTCTCCATTCGTCCCTCCATTCACGCCTGTCGCGACACCACTGGAGGCGGGCTGCACGATGTTGGGGCGTGAGTGGAAGACGGCCTAACTGTGTGCGGGACCGTAGCCCAGCTTCATGGAGACGGTTGCGAATGGTCCTCGCCGATACCCCAGGAGCAACAGTGTCCCTAATTTGCTGGGAAGTGGCGGTGCGGTCCCCTACGGCACTGCGTAGGATCCTACGGTCTTGGCGTGCATCCGTGCGTCGCTGCGGTCCGGTCCCAGATCGACGGGCACGTGCACCTTCCGCCGACCACTGGCGAAAACATCGATGTACTGTGGAGACCTCACGCCCCACGTGTTGAGCAATTCGGCGGCACGTCCACCCAGCCTCCAGCATGCCCACTATACGCCCTCGCTCAAAGTCCGTCAACTGCACATACGGTTCACGTCCACGCTGTCGCGGCATGCTACCAGTGTTAAAGACTGCGATGGAGCTCCGTATGCCACGGCAAACTGGCTGACACTGACGGCGGCGGTGCACAAATGCTGCGCAGCTAGCGCCATTCGACGGCCAACACCGCGGTTCCTGGTGTGTCCGCTGTGCCGTGCGTGTGATCATTGCTTGTACAGCCCTCTCGCAGTGTCCGGAGCAAGTATGGTGGGTCTGACACACCGGTGTCAATGTGTTCTTTTTTCCATTTCCAGGAGTGTATGTATGGGTTCCATTTTTAATTTATCTGTACGCATACTCCCAGATGTTTAAGGGATGTAATTGTTTCCAGTTATTGTGCGACAACCTTGTCATCATACTATTACAACTCTTTGCGCCCATTTGTACTCAACATAGAGCTCTTGTTCATGATGAAGGTCCATTGCTAATTCCTCCACCAAGAACCGAACCTTTAAAAGTCATTCTGTGTTTCGGTACGATTTTACTTGCATTGCGAATTCCGTATATACACTGAGGTGAGACAAGTCATGGAATAGCAATATGCACGTATACAGATGGCAGTAGTATCGCGTACATAAGGTATAAAAGGGCAGTGCATTGGCGTGCTGTCATTTGTACTCAGATGATTCATGAGAATCGGTTTCCGACGTCATTATGGTCACGTGAGGGGGGGCTAAAAGACTCTAAAAACACAATGGTAGTCGGAGCTAGACGCATGGGACATGCCATTTCGGAAATCGTTAGAGAATTCGATATTCCGAGATCCAAAGTGTCAAGAATACGTCGAAAATGCCAAATTTCAGGCATCATCTCTCACTACGGACAACGCAGCGGCCTTCACTCAATCACCGAGAGCGGCAGACTTTGCGTAGAGTTGTCAGAGATAACAGACAACCAACAATGAGTGAAATAATCGCAGTAGTCAATGTGGGACGTACTACTAACGTATCCGTTAGGGAAGTGCGGCGATATTAGACTTTACATCAACATCTACATCCATACTCCGCATGCCACCTGACGGTGTGTGGCGGAGAGTACCTTGAGTACCTCTATCGGTTCTCCCTTCTATTCTAGTCACGTATTGTTCGTGGAAAGAAGGATTGTCGGTATGCTTGTCTGTGGACTCTAATCTCTCTGATTTTATCCTCATGATCTCTTCGCGAGATATACGTAGGAGGGAACAATATACTGCTTGACGGTGAAGGTATGTTCTCGAACCTTTAACAAAAGCCCGTACCGAGCTACTAAGCGTCTCTCCTGCAGAGTCTTCCACTGGAGTTTATCTATCACCTCCGTAACGCTTTCGCGATTACTAAATGATCCTGTAACGAAGCGCGCTGCTCTCCGTTGGATCTTCTCTATCTCTTCTATCAACCCTATCTGGTAGGGATCCCACACTGCCGAGCAGTATTCAAGCAGTGGGTGAACAAGCGTACTGTAGCCTATTTCCTTTGTTTTCGGATTGCATTTCATTAGGATTCTTCCAATTAATCTCAGTCTGGCATATGCTTCACCAACGATCAACTTTATATGATCATTCCATTTTAAATCACTCCTAATGCGTACTCCCAGATAATTTATGGAATTAACTGCTTCCGGTTGCTGACCTGCTATTTTGTAGCTAAATGATAAGGGCTTTGACAGCAGAACACCGACGACAGTGAGTTTGCTTCGCCTGCAGGGGCTCCGCTGGGCTAGTGACCTTATCGCTTGGGCCCAAGACGACTGGAAAACTGTCCCCTGGTCAGATGCGTCCCGATTTCAGTTGGTACGAGCTGATAGTAGGGTTAGAATGTGGCGCAGACCCCACGAAGCCATGGATCCAAGTTGTCAACAAGGCACTGCACAAGCTGAGGGTGGCTCCATAATGGTGTGGGATGTATTTTCATGAGATGGACTGTGTCCTGTGGTCCAAATGAACAGATCATTGACTAGAAATGGTTATGTTCAGCTACTTGGAAACCATCTGCAGCCATTCATGGACTTTAAGTTCGCAAACAACGATGGCATTTCTATGGATGTCTACATGCCACGCTACAGGGTTACAATTGTTCGCTATTGATTTGAAGAACATTCTGGATAATTCGAGCGAATGATCTGTCTACCTACATAATATTTATGGTATATAATCAAGACGTCATTCCGTGCACAAAATCCTCCACCGGCAGCAGTTTCGCATTTGTGGACGTCCGTAGAGGCAGCTTGGCTCAATATTTCTGAGGGCGACTTCCAACGACTTGTTCACACCATTCCACGTCGAGTTTCTGCACGACGCCTGAAAAAGGAGGCCCACCACGATATGAGGAGGTATTCCATGATATTTGTCACCTCAGTGTACAACTTTATGCGCTAACCGTCTCTTCGTTCAAAATACTGGGACTGTGTCATAACAGAATCGACTGGAAGAGGAACAAGGGATAAGTTCGTCAGCTCTTGTTGAGGTTACAACGTTACCATAGTCAAGGAATCCGCGCTTCGATTAATTAAAAGAAGAATAGTAGATTGTTAAATAATAACTGCTGGTTCAAGTGTTGTAGTCCTGCTGTCGTCAGTTGCCTCTAATATTACAATACATTGTAGTTTTTACTTTTGGACCGACTAATTACAACTGAATGAAACACGTTTTCTGAGCCACATGTGTTTCGTCTTTAATCTTTGAAGGCATCTTTACTGCCCTGGAATATGTGCATGCCGGCCGGTGTGGCCGATCGGTTCTAGGCGCTTCTGTCTGCAACCGCACGACCGCTACGGTCGCAGGTTCGAATCCTGCCTCGGGGATGGATGTGTGTGATGTCCTTAGGTTAGTTAGGTTTAAGTGGTTCTACGTTATAGGGGACTGATGACCTCAGATGTTAAGTCCCATAGTGCTCAGAGCCATTTGTGCCAATATGTGCATATTTTGCGGCGATTAAGTTAGTAACAGTTTTGGTGATTGGTATTTCCATGATATAGCAATAATTGAAATTGTACTAACGGGTTCGTTGTTTTTCAGACTTCACATCGCTAGGAACTGAACAGTTGTTTTGATGATATGTTTTGGCTAGTGCTGCCGACTGTCGAATGTTATTGCTAAATATCAAATGTTATTGCCATCTAGTGAGAGTGTAATTTTGTTACATCTATGATCTGTGTGTGTGTGTGTGTGTGTGTGTGTGTGAGAGAGAGAGAGAGAGAGAGAGAGAGAGAGAGAGAGAAATGGTATATTCTTTGGTATAATTGGGTGATGGTATGTGTACATTTTTTTAGTGTGTGAATGTGCGTGTGTGTGTGAAATGGTACTTCTTTTGGTATGATTTTTACTTTTTCTCTTCATTTATTTATTTTTATATATATAATTTTGTGTGAGTATGTGTATGTTCAGAGGGAATGGAGAGAGAGAGAGAGAGAGAGAGAGAGAGAGGATATGTATGTATTTTAATGTGTTTGCATGAGCAAGTGGGATGATTTTTATTATTGTCATTCATTTTATTAAGTGTTGTACAGACTCTGTATTGATGTGGGTTTTCTCATTTATCACATATTTGTTTTCAGCAATGGTTCTCTGAATGTGAAAGTTTTCTTGCATTGGTATAAGGTAATTGTTATGGTTGTTCATTCTGATTATTTTCATATCTTGTTCCATGTTTGTAGGATAGTAGTTGTGGTGTTTTAAGTACTCTGTAAATGTGGAATGGTTTATTTCATACTTCCAAAACCTGGTGTGTTCTTTCTACTGTGTTTTAAAGAACATCAGATCACAAAAACCATGGAATACACAAATGCCACCACCATAAAAAACCTGAAATCAGACCCAACTGCACGATTTCATAGAAATCTCAAATGAACACCGAAAAACATTCAATATGCTCTTACCAAGAAACATATATAATACATGACACAGAAGAACCCACAAGCGCTTACACTCCACAGCCAAGATACATGATGACAAAACACCAATGAGAGCCATTATTAACCTCAGGAAAGCCCCAAGAGACCACACAGAAAAACATCTCCAAAAGTTAATCACTAAACAAAATCAACAAAGGAGACTTAATAGAACATATCCTGAATGAGTGTTACCTGCAAAGTGATAGATGGCCCATTGGATCCCGAGTATTCGGAACATTTTATCACTCATTTAAGAAATCATATATTTGAAAAGATAACCACCGATGAAAAATTTAAAATCATACATTAGTAAAGATACATGGGTGACATTATTTGTCTGGTAGATAAGTCAAATGAAAAAAAAAACAGGTGAACTCCATCCTGAAATCAACAGAGCTCGTCAGAACATAAAATTCACACTTAAAAAGAAAGAAAAGGATCAACAAAAATTTCGTGACATAACAATAATAACATAAAATGGCAAACATACATATAACATTTTCAGAAAACTAATGATAAACAAACACAATAATAAATTCCACATGTAGTCATCCTCACACTCACAAATGTGTGGCATTAAAACACGTGTTATATGGATTACACAGGATTCTGCCCAACAAAAGGACCTATGAAAAAGACATTAGTACAATCATACGAACAGCTAGCAACAGCAGGTATGATACACATGTAGTATACAGACTCACTCAAAAAATAAAAACAAAACATACACAACATACTCAACGCATAAAAACCCACAGGCTGCAAACCCACACACACACACACACACACACACACACACACACACACACACAATGACATCAGACAGAAAAGAAGCATATGGTAGTCTATGCGTTACACACAGACAGGCAAACATGCTAAACAGAGAGGTCTTCCAAATAGCATATAAAAGTGAAAAACCTTCACTCAAACTTAAGCCAACCAACTATCAAGAGGGAGAGGGAGGACTATACAAACTTGAACGTCAAGGTTCCAATGAAATATGCATAGGTTCCACGTTCACAGAGCACTTGAAACACCACAACCACTGTCCTACAAACATGGAACAAGATACGAAAAAAATCAGAATAAACAACCATGACAAATACCTTACATAAATGCAAGAGGACTTCCCGATTCAGATAGGAGCTTCTGGAAACAAGCATGTGATAAATGAGCAAACCCATGTCAATACAGACTCTCTGCCACACTTAATCACTTAATAAAATAAATGATAAGATAAAATTCCTTCCACTTGCACATGCAGCCACATTAAAACATATAAACATCCTTTCTCTCTCTCTCTCTCTCTCTCTCTCTCTCTCTCTCTCGCCTCTGATCATACACATGCAAACACAAATTATATACTAATAAATAAATAAATAAATAAATAAATAAAGAATAAAACATTTCACACACACACACACACACACACACACACACACACACACACACACACACATACTCAAACAGATCACAGAATTACACCCAGTAGTTGGCAATAACGTTTGACGTTTGGCAACAACATTCGACAGTCGGAAACTCCAACCAAAACATATCATCAAAAAAAGTGTTCAGTTACTAGTACTGTGAAGTTTGAAAAACAAAATTTCAAAACGCAATTTCAAGAAGAAGAACAGCATCAAAAATGGAACAAAACTACAATATGCAGAATAACATCGAATGAATGTTTAAGAGATCTTAAATTATTACTATATCATAGAAAATCCGGTCACCAGAACTGTTTATAACCTATATACCTCGTCCCAAAATGTAAAGTAAATAGTACAAACTATAATGCGATCGTATCCCATGCCACTACAGAAGCCTTGCAAAGAATAAACTCGAAAAGCGTATGGCACGGTAATTGTGTTTCATTCAGTTTTAATTAGAAGGTCCAAAATAACTAGCAGAGTTTAGATGCAGACAAAGCACCATCGAGTATGTTCCACACTGGATGCCTCGCGGGGACGAATCTCGGTCGGAGCAACAACAGCCCCGTCGCATACCTCAAAATAAGCAACGCACCACATGATGTCAACATGGTTGTTTGCCAATGCGTAGTCGTCGCTAGGCAGCGAGTACCGTCCGACGTCCAGGAATTGTTCTCTCATCCTACTGCAGGCTAGTTTGTTTCTGTGTAAGAACCTATTATACACTGAAGAGCCAAAGGAACTGGTGCACCTGCCCCAGACTAATGTCTGAAGTAGTGCTGGAGGGACCAGACACCATGAATCCTGCAGGGATGTCCATAAATCGGTAAGAGTATGAGTCAGTGGAGATCTATTCTGAACAGCACGTTGCAAGGCATCCAAGATATGCTCAATAATGTTCATGTCTGGAGAGTTTGGTGACCAGAGGAAGTGTTTACACTCAGAAGAGTGTTCCTGGAGCTACTGTGTAGCAATTCCGGACGTGTGGGGTGTCGCATTGTCCTGCTGGAATTGTCCAAGTCCTTCGGAGTGCACAATGGGCATGAATGGAAGCAGGTTATCAGACAGGATGCTAACGTACGTGTCACCTGTCGGAGTCGTACCTAGACGTATCAGGGCTCCCATATTATTCCAACTGCACAGGCCCCACGCCATTACAGAGCCTCCATCAGCTTGAACATTCCCCTGACAACATGCAGGATCCATGTATTCGTGAGGTAGTCTCCATACCTATGCACGTCCATCTGCTGGATACAACTTGAAACGAGACTCGTACGACCAGACAACATGTTTCCAGTCATCAACAGTCCAATGCTGGTGTTGACGGGCCCAGGCAAGGCGTTAAGCTTTGTGTCGTGCAATATCAAGGACATATGAGTGAGTCTTCGGCTCCGAAAGCCCCTGTCGATGATGTTTAGTTGAATGGTTCTTACGCTGACGAATGTTGATCACCCAGCATTGAAATCTGCAGCAATTTGAGGAAGGGTTGTACTTCTGTCACGTTGAACGATCTCTTTAGTCGTCGTTGGTTCCGTTCTTACAGGAACTTTTTCCAGCAGCAGAGATGCCTGAGATTTTATGTTTTAGCAGATTCCTGATATCCACGGTACACTCGTGAAATAATCTTATGGGAAAACCCCATTTCATCGCTAGCTCGGAGATTCTGCGTCCCATCGTTCGTGCGCCGACTGTAACAACACGTTCAAACTCACTTCAATCTCGATAACCAGCCATTGTAGCCACAGTAACCGATCTAACAACTGCGCGAGACACTTGTTGTCTTATATAGGCGTTGCCTACTGCAGCGACGTATTCTGTCTATTTAGATATCTCTGTATTTAAATACGCATGCTTATACCAGTTTCTTTATCGCTTCCGTGTATATTCCGTCACCACAAAGCCACAGTCTCTTGAGAATCCCGTAGTACAAACTGCTATTATTTCCTTTGTGTTTTCAGACTACATCAGCTTGTGGTTCTACTCACATGAATGAACGTTCGTTGCAGAGCATAAAAAGAAATATTTGGATATAGCTTGTATATTGTTGCCTGAATGCAGAGGAGTCACTGAGAATTGCGCAACGCCATATTTTAGAATACTTCTGAGAATAACGAAATTGTATTTGGTGAATAAGGCATTGGGATGTACGTGTGAAAGCTCAATATAAAGAAAATGTCCATTGCATTCTATTAAGGACTACAGGGCAATAAGTAACGCATTAGAGAAAAATAGCTGAAGATATAAACAACTATTTTGGAAGAGGGAACAGAGGTTTGATTTTTGAGTCACGTGCTGTATTCAGACGAAGCTTAAGAAGATAGAGATTCAGTTTGAGAGGACTCGAAACGGAAACGACCGTGAATGATTTAAGGAGTCATTCAAGAATTAGGCAAAAGCAATGCAGATAAATGAGCAGAGAGTTTAATACAGTTATCACTGTTATTGTTAGCTAGATCTGTACAGCCAGTTCAGAGAAAAGCAACAGATTATTTTATTACGTTTGTGGTTACCACAGCCTTTATTGCAAATAAATACCAGAACGACGTAACTAATATAAATAATACTGAATTACATCTATTGAGAACTGATTTGATACTGTACATTTAGCCCTACGAAGTGCGACACTACCATCTTTCTACTGAAATCAGAATATGCTGAGTGAGTTACGGAACAATATCGGGGGATGGGGCGATACTGTGATAAATGAACAGAAATACGGTATTATAAAGCTTTTAACAAGCAGTAGTTGCGAAATGAATCAAACATTAGTTAAAAAAGAAAAGAAAAGAACTTATCGTCTAAATATATGAGTGTGGACGCTGTGGGCGGTTACTTCAAGAAATAGTGGCTATATTTATCACAAATAGTGGCTACATATCACATAAGCTGTTAAAATATATAATATCTGTTCTTAAAGAAAACGGAATCTTGTTTAAATTGTGGAACGATCGATTTCATATATGACAACTCGGTTAAAGACTCGGTGCTAATGAAATTGCTGGAGGCCACTCCCCTTCCGAGGTTGTTTACTAACATCCTTTGCATCACTAGGTGTAATAAATTGTCTATAAGGGAATATGAGCATCCAAAGATACTGGTCAGTGCACTGTTCGTAATGAGTGTGAACGTACTCAGGAAATTTGGTCCCATGGAGAGCTACTATCATATGAAACGCTTATAGCTAAGTTTTAAGCGTATTACATAAATGGTTGTATGATCGAAAATCTTGTGTATTTCAAGAACATGTACTGCCGAATAAAATCTGATAGTGATTACTGGGTGTATGAGACATTTCTCAGTCAATACTTATGAGGAGCAGAGTAAATTTTATTTTATTCTTAGTTTTCCTACTATGGAATCAAATCTCGAAATAGCAAAAACAAAAACAAGAACAACAAGATATTTATTTCATGGTTAACCTTTGAATCAACAGGTTTACGGTATTGTGGGATATATAGGTGGAGAAAAGTGATGAAGTACACTCTGTGTGGCAGACGTTATGATTTTCCCCACCTGATTAATGACACATCTTGCAGTCTAAAATGCCATTGCAGAATAGCGTGACATCGTCCAGGGATCGTGGTGCTACAGCAAAGTCAGCAACGCGAATCTATACCACAGTCATTAGCGAGGACTCGCTGCAGTCCGCAACGAGGTATGGGAGACGCTACGGAAAACCAGGTATTCCTCTTAGCAACAGCAGCACTCTTGCACTGAGGTCAATACTATGTCTCGGCCAAAGTTCAGCGGTCAACAGTATCGAGTAGGATGGTGTTTGTGAAGTTTCAGATGGACATGTATTTTTGTCACTGCTGAACATTGTACCTCAATAGAACAGTTTATTAATTAGTGCATCAAGTGATACTTTGCTAGTCCATGACAGTTGTAAATTACTCAGTACTCCGGTGGCAAAGAAGTACGTCAAAGATATGTGAACATTTTATTCATTTATGTAATAAAGTGAACTAATATTT